>NW_023494790.1:15595557-15668057 GCF_904425465.1 Colossoma macropomum
TTTTTGAATTTGCTTTTTTTCTTGTAGCCATGTAAAAACAAAAAAAAAATAAGAACCAACTTTGTGCCATGTTATAATTCCTCTTTTATTCCAGCCCGCACAGCAGTTTTAGCTCCCAATCTTTCTATGCATGCCAATGGGTTATTTTTTTAAGGGATGTTTAAGCCCAGTACACCCCAATTTTTGTAAATGAGGCACAATGCAGGCATCCCAGCAGAATAGAGATAGCAGTTCGTAATCAGTCATAAATGATATTAGGTTCAATATATATGTTCAATATATCAGTCTTAAAGGCGCAGTAAACAAAAAACAAGGCCTTGTTTTAATTATAAGGAAGTATAAATATAGAACTAAAAATAAATAAAGGGGGTTGTTTCAGTACTTATACCCATACAGGAATACTATTGTTTAGACCTTCAGAGGAAAGAGAGGGAAAATATGAGAAAAGAGGGGGGGAAGGAGGGGAAACAATTATTAAATGAAAGAAATGGGGCCCTGTTAAAGGTTAATTTTTTGGCGAAACAGTGAAGACGGTGTGGTGATGCCTGCAGGTTTTTGAACAGCCGTCCTCTTTGTTATTCTGCGTGGACGCGGTTATTTGGTGGGGTTCGGGATTTGTTTTGCGAACAAGGACCCCTCTATTGTGTTGGCAAGAAGGACACAGTACTTTGCAATCATTATTATATTGAAGGTTGAAGTGTGTCAAATTTATAGATGGGTTTATCTAAGCTAAACCAGTGAAGTGGTGAGCAGTCGTTTTGGTTTGGTAATTAGATTTTTTTTCTTTGTCGAATCAAGACATTTATTACCACATTAAAAATATGACATATTTTTGAAATGATTGAAATCCTGACCAGTTTAGAGCGTGGAACATTTTATCTTTACATTTATAGTACATCTACCATTCTGAGATATTTATTATTTTTTTTTTTTTCAAAAGGAGGGTTGAGTATTTGTTATTATGGTTGCCTGTGCACAAAGAAAAAAACCATCGTTTATTTACAGTTTTTGGGTTGTAGGGGGGCTTTTTATGTGTCTACATCATTCAACACCACCAGCTGTCCCTTTACGTTGTTGAGTTGAAAATTGGTCATGATGAATTGTGAACAATAGAAAATTAGGCTCTCGAAAATCACTTGGAAAAAATAAAATAATCTCTTTACATTTAACCCCTTAATTGAAAGGTAGGGGGTTGTTTTTGCTTGCCTTTTCCCTTCTCCCCTGTTTAGTGGGGGATGTTATACGTAGTTTACTATTTGGGGACACTTGTTTTTCTTTTGTGGCTGGACAGCGAACAAATAAAAAGACTCCTACCCTAAACAATATGGGTATGTAAGGAAAAGAGGAAGGGTGAAATAATTTAAATACTTAAGCAACGTTGGATAATTCTCAGTCATTAAATCAGCTGATGTGTGCTAGTTGGCTGCCTGTGGGTTCTAAAAAAAACACAGAAGGAAGATTTGAAGAGATTATGATGTTCAGAAGAGGCTTTGTTCCTTTTGTTGCCTGTGTTCCCTGTTCTCTAGGTTTTACGGGTGAGTATACCTTGTTGTCTGGCCTCCACTCCTTTGAGGGGTCGTCAACTGATGTTGGGCCCTGTTTTGGTTGATGAAGAGGAGGTCTGTCCATATGTTGGTTCTTTTGTGTGATAGGTGAAATTCACTTCATGTGGTGGCTTGTGACAGACAGTGACGGCCCGGTGAGTCCGTGTATTCATTCTGTCGGGTTTTTTGTCTGCCTTGACCCTGTCACAACAAATTTTAAAAACTCGTATTCCCTCTTAAAACAGTAAAATCATGGCGTTAAGGCCTGTTTGTATGTGTAAATTCAACTGTATTCGTTTTTTAAACGGTCTGTAAACAGTGTCCCCTTCCGCTCTTCTTCAAAACAAGTCTGATTTACTAGGAAACCTTTCCAGGATCTAGGTTTGTTGTTTAGCGGTCGGCCAACACCAGTCCCCCAACCAACACAAGCCCCACCAACCCACCACACCACCACCACACCAAAAGAAAGATGTCAACCCAGTCCACTCCTTGTCAGTTTTGGATTTCGGGACAAACAATTGATTGTACACCAGCTGTTGCTATTTGGTTTGGAAATCTATCAGATCCAGATTCTCTAATGTTTACTTTGTAGGTGGTCTGGACTACTCTCTCTACAGTTTTTTTTTGCTGATTTTGAGGGCATTTAGCATTTTTCTTGAGAGCATTTGATTACCCCGTACTGAATGGTGTGCAAGTAGTTGTTAATCTCATCTCAAGAAACTTTGATTTTTTAGGCTGAATGCCCCCTTTGCCTTACCCCCTAAAAAGGTTGATGGGGCTTAAACCGTCTTGTTCCTTGAAAAAAAAAAAATGGTAAGCTTCATATGCAGCTAGAGGGCCTCCGAGTCATGGTTTTGTTGCATGTGTTCTCCCGTAAGGACAAAATAAAGTTAAACACATCCTCTGGTGAGGTGCCTGCACGTCACTGCACAGTTTTATAGACACAATTTACTACTGTTTCGTGGATGTGCCCGGAATTGTTGAGGATGATACAGATTGGGCTGCACGCCGGTTAAGGCTGGCGATAGGTATGTTGTGTTGGTTGATTTCAAATGTTGCATAAGACTGTAGTGTTCAGTTTAGTTTTTTATGAGAGAGTTTTTTTATCGGCGTAAGGTGTTAATATCAAAGAAATATAAGAAAAACTTTACAAACGTAAACACCTGCTAAAAAAGCAAAAGCATTAGTTTGGTTTCATTTTTTGTTGTGCTACACTTCGTCTACAGGAGCGCCTGTCGGGCTGAGTCTCGAAGTTGGGAGGGGATGGAGCAAGGTGCCCACAGTGCGGGCTAGCGCCGAAAGGGGTGCAGGTAGCCGAAGGTGCATGGGGTGGGGTGCCGGGCTGAAGGCCTCGAGCGGGGCCATGTTGGCGGACCTGAACCGGGGCTGCCTGCCGCAAGGAGGTGTTGAAGCGCTGTAGCAGTCACCCAAGACCTCTTCCGCTCCAGCGACTTTTAAGTTAGGGGCTGGTTCTCCGCGGTTTCTGACTCCAGAAGACTCGGGGCCAGAAGGCATGCACAAGTCCGTAGGCACCTGTTGAGCGAGAAAAAAAAACAATTTTCTTTTTGTGTTTTTGTTATTTTTTGGTGTTGTTTTTTTGTTTGCAAAACTAACAAATCCACCCCATGCACATGAAGTCCCACTGATAATAATTCAACAGAAGTGAGATGAAAATCTTTCAGAGAGAGGGAGAATATGGACCCAGAAGAAAAAGAAGAGGGAGCTTCTCCTTCGCAGAGAGAGAAGTTGAAGGACGACGAAGCTTCGGCAAGGCGGGTGAATCTGATCGGTAGATAACACAAGACCTCCACTGGAATACCCCCACCCAACCCGTACTTGTTTTTTTTTTTCTTTTTTGGTTTCTTTTACCATTTCGCTGAACCAAACAGTCCTCATTGCTTCATTTTGGTTCACAATCCAATAAAATCGATTTTTTTTTTCTCGAAGGGAAAGCTCAGACAAGGTTTGTTCCTTGACGCACAGAGAACCACATTTTGTCCAGTGTGTCTTTACAATCTTGCAGAAATATACAATAAATATAGCCATTTTTGGATTTTCATATGATTTTATAGAGCAGGGCCCCCCTCGCAAAGAATTTCTTTGGTTTTCATTGCTACATTTTTTTACTTGTTGTTCTTTTTTTTTTGCACTTTACAATGTTTGTGTGTTAGGATGTCGTTATTGACACCAAAAACAGTCGAAATTTTATTTGTGTTTGTGACAGACTTCTGGATGGCATTTTCTTTTTGGAAATGACATTTTTCTCATTGTCCTCTTTATCTCTTGGCGTGTTTTTCACATTGATGTGTGGTGGCAGTGGCCCTTGGGCCTGTGTGGAGTGACATGCAAACACAAAAGCCGTTTACGTTGTTGTTCTGCTGGGGAGATATTGTTTTTTGCAAAAGGAGCAATGATGGAAAATTCTGCCCGTTTTTAACGAGGGGTAGCGAGCCTCTGTACCCCAAAACAGCAGCATATCTCGGGCGACTTTAGTGGGAAAAGCCCATTCCAGTCCAGGAAAAATTTATAAGGAATTTTTAAATTTGTCCCAGCTAGGTTCCGGGCGCGGGGCGGGGGACGAAAGTGTGGCTGTTATATTACCACTAGTATAGGGGGAATAACATCAGATTTCTTTGAACGCTTTTTTTTTTCGGGAGCACGGTATCTGAATGATGAATGGTCTGATGTTGAAGTCCAGGCGAGAACCGCCCCTAGTATTGTTTATACGAATCTTTTTTTTTTTTTTTTGATAAAAAAGAGAGAAAAAAAAAGAAAAAAAGAGTGAGTTTATGAGCATTTTCTTCTGCCATTTTCCACCGCACTCGTAACCATGTTTTATTTTGCTTTGCGCAACTTGTTCCTAGCTCTATATAAATATTTAGGGGTGGGGAATTTCTTCGGGTTTCTTTTCTTTGGGGGGTTTTTTCGGGGTGTTTGTTGTCGTGTTTTATTTTGTTTTCCGGGGTCTATGTTTAAATAATCTTAGAACTTTTTGTTGAGGTGGTTTGTTGAGTAGTATGTGCAAATATGAACTTGATTTTTTGGGTAGTGGAAAAAAAAAAAAAAAGTGGTCTTCCCCACAAAGAAGACGGACCACCCCTTTACAGGCAGGGGCTTACAATAGGCACAACAAAAAAAAAAATGCCAACCCAAAAATACATGTTATTGTTTTGTTGGGTGTGTTGTTGTGCTCGAGGTGGAACGTTAAATCACTGCTCCTGCCGCTTAGCTTGTCTTCACTGGTTGTTTTGTTGTTTTGTGTTTCTTTTTTTGTTTTGTTGTTATTAGTTTGTGCCAATTCGGTAAGGCGACTATTACCTTCGGCCTGGGGGAAAATAATTCATTGTCAATTCATTATGGTTGTGATCTCTCTTGACTTATTGCTCTTACGTCAATTGTTTTGAGCATCGGCAGCAGGAGGTTCTGTGCACCCTTTTCTCCCAGCAGGTTGATATTTTTTTTTGGGAAGCCGTCATTAGCGGGCCAAGGTATTGAGGCCAAGTTGATTTATAGTAGCACTTCACAGTTTTAGTCTAATGTTACTGGGGTCATTTTTTTTCAAAGTGTGATTTTAAAAATGAGAACCAATCACAAAGAAATAAATCAAATATTAAAATTTAAAGTTACCAAAAGAGAAAGCACAATAAGAGTAAATGGAGAATGGAAAATTTTAAAATTATGGTTAAATTAAAAAAACAAATTTAAATTAGAAAATGAGTTCGGTGGTTAGTGTCATTTAAATTAAAAAAATTAAAAAAAAATTTTGGATAATACATGTGCTATAAAGTGGGTATTAATTCATACTATAATGTCTTTGTAGACTTGCGTTAAATGGCTTTTTTTCTGTTTGGCGGTTAATCTTTGGGGTGGGTGGGCTTCCTATTAAAATGGTTCAACATTGAAACAGGTTGTTAACAGGGGGCTTTAGTGATTATACGACGCGTAATCATAAAAGCAAATCTTGGATGGGGCTTAAAGAGCGTGATGTCTTAGTATTTAAATTTATTCATTTTTCCCCAGTGAAGTAGGGTATGTAAGATGTGCCAGCAAGTGGTGTTGGTTATGGAGGGAGTAACCCAGCAAGGACATAGATTGGAGTTTTTTTGTTGGTTTTTTGCTGTTGTGTGTTGTTGCGTTGTTGTATTTTTCAACACCCCATCATATTAAAATACAGCATTAGAGATTTTTTATTTTTTTTTTTTTAAAACAGGCTGGGTTTTTTTTTTTGCCGTTTTGTTTTGTTTTGTACGGTTGGTGGAGTGTACCGTGGGGGTGTATGGGTGGGGGTACGTGCTTACGTTCCAAACCTTTTTTGTCACTGTTCGTTTTGTTCTTTTTTAAGGAAAACCAGATTAGGACTTGAATGAAAAAACGGCACTGCAGGACATTGCTAAGCACTGCATGCGCTGATTATCGAGACAAGAAGCGAAGTAATATGAGAATAGGAACAAGGAGGACGAACACACAAAAAACTATAAGGACAGCATGGAGGGAAACCCCCCCACAGCAATGACGGAAGACGGGCGGCCCTTAACTGACTCGGAGCTTGGACTGATATTGAGAAGGAAAGTGATGTAGTATGAAAATTGCAGACGCGACACAAAATAACATCGTTACACAGAGCCTTCAGGGCGAACGAGTGGTATGAGGCGCAGAGTAAAGCCCCTGTTGTGGGCCTACTTCCGCGCCCATTAAAAGCTCAGCGTGAGTGATTCTGTTGATTCGGTCTTCGGTGGGCTGGGTGTTGAGATGATTGGATTGTGCAGGTGGGAGCTCTTATTGGCGGGTTGTTTTTTGATACTACATTTACCAGTTACTTCTCTTTTGCTCCTGTGTGTGTGTGCCGCCCAACCGAAAAAAAAGTTTTTTAAACACCCCCGGTCAAATTACGTGACAGTAAGTTAACACATCCTAACACAGCTTAAAAAAAATTACTGCAAAAATTACATTTATTTGCTGAGTTTAACATATTGAGGAAATATAAAACAGAAAATATAAGATGTGCCATTTTTTTGCTTAGGCCATATATATTTTATTTTTTTCCCAATATCTTAAATTCAGCATGAAGACAGTCTGGAGAGGATGTGTTAACTTACTTTCACTTAAAAAATCAACAAAACATGTAGTTTCACCAGAGGCACCAAAACTTTTAACAACATGACTGTACATGAATTGAGACTTGAGGGTTAGGATTATTTGCCATCTCTCTCTCTCTCTCTCTCTCTCTCTCTCTCTCTCTCTCTCTCTCTCTCTCTCTCTCTCTCTCTCTCTCTCTCCCTCCCTCTCTCTCTCTCTCTCTCTCTCTCTCTCGATCTAGGATGATGCCTTTGTTCTGTCACATTTGCATGTATTTGTGAACCTTCTGGAGTCTGGAGTGAGGGTTACCAGGTCAGTCAAGAAACCTGACTTAAAAATGTACAGCTTTAACTAGATAGTTAGACTAGAGTCTTATGTGGACAGTCTCGACTGATGTAATAAACATCTTATATGTTATGTATTTTTCAGGATTAAAGAGGCCATAACTTATGTCCACTCTTTGCAAGGACCACACTGAATGCATATGAACTCACAGTCCACCATCAGTTCAACACTGAAGCTTCTGCTTTCCTGAGCTGCTAATCAGTTCCTGCTTTGTTTTGCAAGCATCAAGGACTATGGTGATAATAATGATAATGATTGCATGTTGCAGAGTTTTAATGGTAGTAAATCCCAGTGTCAGATATCAGATAGTCAGTAGCATCTAATAGCAGATTTCTTTCGCTGTACTGCAGCTTTCTGAGTAGATTCTCAACACAAATAAACAATCTGTACATTACTTTTTTATTTCATGTTAAAAACTGTACACTGTTCCATCATAAAGTCATAAGCTTGTGTTGGTTTTCTAGGTTTTCAGTTCAAACTGTGTAAGTGTAAGGGCTTTTCTGGTGGAAATATTTTCAATTTTTATTTATCAGTATTTACTGAGTACTTTTATTAGCTGTACCACCTCACGAGCTCATGACACTGGTGTTACTATAGCCAGTCTGATGACATGATGTAAAATGAAACTTAAGCATGGGTGGTTGAGGAAAACAACAGGAAAACATATTCATTCAAATTCACTGAGAAACACTATTCTTCTCTCCTCTTTTTTTTTCAAATTTTAAACAGAATAAATTCATATCCTTCCTAGGACGGCTTTTTAGGGCCACTGTTAATAAAAATAAAAATAGTAGACTTCGAGAATAAAGTCATAATTCGAGAATAAAGGACAAAGTGGGCTAACTGTAGGGGGGCTGCCATAATGCGTTGGGGTCTGTGTACTGGCGACGACGAAGAACCTGGGCACGCCGGAGTTCCACACACTCCTGTCTGCTTGTGAATCAATCTTTTTGATTATCATTCTCATTGTCTGTGAAACTACATGTCCTCTTCAAATGGTGCAGAGATGTAGCCCCCGATAGCCGTGTAGACAACCCTGCCTGCGATTCTCCTTCAACAAAACAGACAGACAGTTTCCTCCGAGTCCGTCTGGCTCTTTATTCTAGATAAACACAGTTTCCTGCTCAGCCGTTTCATATATATATATATATATATATATATATATATATATATATATATATATATATATATATATATATATATATATGAATGTATATATATAATATATATTATATATATATCAATAACAGGCTGGTGCTGATGTGCCAGGAGAGACAGGGAGACTGAGTATATCTTTATGGGTGAAATCGACATGAAAGTATAACTCAACTCCTCAAAGTCATTTTAACACAAGGAGGTGCTGCCTTCCCTTTTCAAAGCCTTTGGCCACAATATTGTGACCTTTCCTGGTATTAATGCCACTTTAATGGTGTAATTCTACAACTTTTTTCTCGAAATATTACGACTTTATTCTCGAAGGCTACTATTTTTATTTTTATTAACAGCGGCCTCGATCGCAGCTTCATGTGGGGGTGCTCTTTGTAAGAATGAAAATCAAAGTTATTCATTCTGTTCTCTGTATCTGAAACTTCATGTTTGTTATCTGACAGTCATTTTCTCACAGTTTCACAGTCTTAGTACTGACTTAGTGATGGTTATTATACAACATAACATTTTTTGGGTTTACTCATCTGCTACACTTACTAGTGCAAATCTATTAACACATACTATTTCTTGTATAATCCTTAGTTACTTAGGTAAAGTTAGTTGAGATCAACTAATTTGCATAAGTCCTACAGGCTGAGGAGTATTTTGCCTAAGTTAACACAACTTAAATACTACAGAAAGTTGGAGTAACTTAATCAGACAAATTCAAACCAACTCAAAAATGAATTGTTAAGATAGTAACTCATTTTGAGTAAAATCATTTGTTAGTATATTTTGAGTTAAGGTAACTTTATTGAAGTGTTTTATGTTCACTATTTTTATTTAAGTTGACTTACAGGTACACAACCCTGTGTGTACAGGTAGGTACACACAGGGTTGGGTTACACTAAAATGATTTGGACTTCTCATGCTTTTCGTGTCACTTTTGACAACTTTGAACATTCAAAGGGATCTTTAAGTTGAATCAACCTCTTGTGGTTTAGTTTAGTTTGTTAAGCCTTCTCAGCTTTACATGATGAAAGCATGGTCAATGCAACCTTGAGTAAAACTTGCATAATTCCTATTGGCGCTTGGTGGCATGCATATTGGGCGTGTCTTTCCACCTTGTTTAACCTACCACCTCTATGTAGTCATTCTCCCCAGCCTACCTTCCCTTGGGTGCATTCTTACTTTCTAAATTTTGAGAGCTCATCTAATCTCAGTCAGTGCTGACTGTAAATCAGTGCTGAGTAAGATGAGCTACCATGACCCCAGAGTGAGTGTGGTTCTGAACACTTCAAACCACTTCTGCATTCTGGGCTGAACTGTCAGTATTGGGTGAGATGGTCCAGAGCAGTACTAAGTTAAACTGTTTAAGGCATTCTTGTCAAAAATGTTCTGCCATTCTGTATAAATTTGTTATAATTAAAGCCTTTTTTAGCTGTTAATGGAAGGAACTGAGTTAGCTGAACTTGAGTGGCTAGAGTTGTGTAAAAGCAGTTAATATAAATTAGAATTACTTAATTGTATTGAGCAGTGGTGGACGAAGTACACAAATCATGTACTTGAGTTAAAGTAGAGATACCCAAGGTAAAATATTGCTCCAGTAGAAGGAGAAGTCCTCCCTTTAGACCTCCACTTGAGTAAAAGTACAAAAGTTTTTGCCTTCAAATGTACTTAAGTATCAAAAGTAAAAGTACTAAAAGATTAATTATGACTCTAATGTCCTATTATCATTTTTATAAGAAGACTCTTGCTTCATTAACTCATTTTAGGTGAAAATATTCTAGAGTCACTCTTGGTAAACCAAACTTTTAATAGAATGTCATTAATTAGTCTCAGTTTCAGTTTAAGATTTATTTGCAACTTAGTTTATATAAATAGTTTAAATTTAAACAAGACAAACGAGTTTAAGTTTAATAAAAACTTGCTTTAAACTCAGGTTCCAAATGGGTTTTCCTTTACTATACTGCATCTGTAGGTCTCTCATAAACATAAACTAGCCAAAACAAATTTACTATACAATGAAATGTTTGTATAAAGTCAGAAAAAAGACACACGCCAGTCACAACTGCATATGTGTGCATATTTATATATTGTGGTCTATTTACACAAAGTTAGGTTAGTTCCATCATTTATGTTGGAATAGACACTCCCAAAATGTTACCCTGCTGCACTGACGTTGAACCATATGCTTGCACTGGGTCGGTATGTCCAACAGGTCAAAACAAGCTCAAAACTAAGTGTGCGCTGTACCCTGATTGGTGTTCTTGCTTCACGCTTCTTTCGTTTTGATATGTTACATTTTTATACACACAGAAGCCAAAAGGAACGACAGATTTCACATAATGTAGTGGAGTAAAAAGTAAGATATTTGACTTTGAAAAGTAGTGGAGTGAAAGTAAAAAGTCACCCAAAATGGAAATATTTCAGTAAAGTGAAGATACACAAAAAAAGTACTGAAATACAGTACCGAATTACATTTACTTAGTTACGGCGGCACGGTGGCGCAGTGGGTAGCGCTGTCGCCTCACAGCAAGAAGGGCCTGGGTTCAATTCCCGGCCGGGTGACCAGGGTCGTTTCTGAGTGGAGTTTGCATGTTCTCCCCGTGCCTGCGTGGGTTTCCTCCCACAGTCCAAAAACATGCAGTCCGTCCAATTGGACGTGCTAAATTGCTCCTAGGTGTGAATGTATATGTCTGTCTGTCTGCCTGGCGATGGACTGGCGACCTGTCCAGGGTGTGTCCTGCCTTATGCCCAATGACAGCTGGGATAGGCTCCAGCGACCCAGAAGGATAAGCGGTTTAGATGATGGATGGATTTACTTAGTTACTGTCCACCACTGGTATTGAGTTAGTACCATTATTATGTAAGTCCAAAATACGCAATCATTTTGAGATCAGAGTGATTTACTCAGTTTAGTTAAGTGCATACAACAATACACAAAAGTGTTGTTCATACTCAGTTCAGGAAATTACTCATGGTCAAATGATATGAGTGAACCATTTGAGTTTGCCTAACTCATCAGATTTGAGTTATTATTTATACTTAAATGGTTTAAGGCAATCAGTTTCCTTAAACTGTTTAAATTTACTGAACTCATTAGGTTTTACAGTGTTCTCTGCATACTTTGTTAGCCCCTGTTTACCCTGTTCTTCAGTGGTCAGGAACCCCATGGACCCTCATTCTCAGCACTGCAGTAACACTGATGTGGCGGTGGTGTGTTAGTGTGTGTTGCGCTGGCCTGAGTGGATCAGACACAGCAGTGCTGCTGGAGTTTTAAAACACCTCAGTGTCACTGCTGGACTGATAATAGTCCACCAACCAAAAATATCCTGCCAACAGTGTCCTGTGGGCAGCGTCCTGTGACCACCGATGGAGGATGAAGGAAAGGAAGGAAATTTTTACCAACAATAACTGAGTTACTTGTGAATATTCCTACATCAAACATCATGAAATATTGCCCAGTGAAAAGAAGTTGTTTTTACCTAAACTTTTGTATTTACCTGTTTTTCATCAAAAATAGAAATCCGTAGGGCTAGCTGGCTCGTCAGTCGAGGGGCAAATGTGGGATGTACATGCAGATACATCCTGTAGATCTTACTGCCCCTGTTTTGAGATCTTCATGTATTTTCAAGCAAAGACGTAGCAGTTGTCCAGACACGTGCTGTAATTTTCACCACAGTGTCTTTTTGGTCTTGAGTATCTAAGTTTTTATAACCATAATTTTCATAATGGTATTATAACCCCACAAATTAAAGTTTATTCTTTCTTTTCCTGACTGTTAGTCTGTCTGTTTTTTTTTTGTTGTTGTTGTTGTTTTTTCCTATTTCTTTATGCCTTTCTTTGTATTTCAGTTAATAGGGAGCATGGTAGTCTTCCTTATGAAAAGTGGATCAGCGCAGCCCTTTCTTTTTCATTTTGGGGAAAAGAGAACTACTACAACTCCAAATCATAAAAGGTTTGGAAAACAGTAATTTGTAAATTTGTTTTGACTTGTGTTTCATTGAAAACAATAAACTAATACATTATTTGATGTTTTATCTTATTTTTTTTTCTAAAACACTTATTTCAATGTTAAAAATAACAATAAAATAAAAAAAATACAATTTGGAAAGTGAAGCTGGCTTTTCACTGGGAGAATTTATTTTAAAATGTTTTAATTTGGTCCCATTAAAAGTGTTCTGATTAGCAGTGTAGAGGGTAGTGAAATGTTAAGTGATGTACTGAATGTATTTAGTCTTCTCCACTACTTGTTGGGTGAGGGGAAAAAGCAGAATATCACGCTGTAATGATTGTCTGCAGTGATGTCAAGAGGAAACGTTTAAAAAGATTGTAAATGTAATTGTGAAAAGTGAGTACATTTTCCTTTAAACAAAGGTCAGTGCAGGGTTTTGATGACCACATGAATGCCTTCTGCTTTCAGGACACAACAGATGGCTTTACAGTCATTTGTGTTGATTTGAGAGACAGTTTTCATGGATGATGGAATGCATACAGTGCCTTACTGCAACTTTGTGATGTAAAATGCCACAAGTTCAACACAACAGGTGCAGTTTATGAAAAAGGCAATTTGTGGTTTACTGCAGTACTAATTTTTAAATTAAATCTTCTCAATTGATTTTGAGTTATTGTGTTTTTGTATAAAATCCCAAAATGAAATGAATTACTCTAGTGGAGTTTTTTTGCATGTACTCCCAAAAGTTTTGAAATATTAAGAGTTACAATTTCAGCAAATGACAACATCACACCAACACTAGTATCTCACGTAACAGCACGACCTTGAGTGAATTATTGTCATTATACCAGTTCGATCACTGATAGGCCTATTTATTATTAGATTAACAGACAAATAGTGACGAAAATTGAATAACATGAAAGCATATTTACTATTATTTGGTTAATAATTAAAGTCAGAACAAACATTTATTTCAAGTGATCATAATTTAATTGGCACAAACAAACATCAGTTTATACAAGCGCTAAATACTTTATTAACATTAATTGTCTTAATAATGTTGAGGCTTATGAATTATTAACGTTAACTATTAGTAACTGATTTAATTTTAATTCATTTTACCTAAATGTAAAACATTACCAAAAATTACAGCAATTAAGAAGCAAAGGAAGAAAAGGGAATACAAATAAACTTGGACTATTGATGTATATTATAAGACAGGAACCACAAGCATCTAGAAGATGCAATGTTTATAACACAACATTGAACATTTAATCTTGTAATTTCAAAAATAGAATTGAACAGTTTGCCCTTTTATTTCCATACAAAATTCGTCTTGCCCTTTACTGTTACCTAAATACTAGATACTCATTGATTTGGAATAAGCCTATGAAACATAATATCAGTAAAATGTTTATTTATCCTTGCCAAGTTTACAAATTTGTGTGGTCTAGCCCAGCAACAGTGTAAACTAGTAGTATTAAACAGAAGTGGGAAGAGTTGCAGATCACAGTTATTTGCAGTTGGTCACAGAGGATTTCATAGTACTGTGACATGGGGCAGCGGAGGTCTGTGGGGAAAAAAGACGTTTGACTTGACATTTGACTTGTACCTGTAAACAAGCACATTATGAGCAGACTGAAATCTCTGAAGTCCCTAATAACACTGCTGGTGAAGTGGCCAGTCAATGGCGGCCGCTAATAAAATGGCCGTGCTGTGGCCGCTCAGTGGCGGCCGCTAATAAAACTGGCCGCGCTGTGGTGCGCTCCATGGCGGCCGCTAATAAAACTGGCCGCGCTGTGGCCGCTAATACAATTGGCCGCTCAAAGGCGGCCGCTAGTAAAACTGGCCGCGCTGTGGCCGCTCAATTGCGGCCGCTAATACAATTGGCCGCGCTGTGGCTGCTCAATGGATGCTTCCTGCGGCTACAAGAGCGTCCACTTCCGCCCGCCATCCGGCTCGCAGAGATCCAACCCCCTCTCTCCACTCATTTAAGTGTGGAAATGAAAGTAGAAGTTGTTCAGTCTGCTCTCTGTATCTGAAACTGGCACCAGGCAACGACACCGGTAAGATGTGATGCCTTCATGTCTGTTATCTGACAGCCATTCTCTCACAGTTTCAGTCTTGTACAGTGCACTGACTTAGTGATAGTTAATCACTTAGTTAATAAGTTAGATGCTTTTAGGGTAAATGCTTAATGCAGGACTGCCACCTGTAATGAATGTGGGAGTTAGATCTCACATTCACATTTTTATGTCTAACTAGAAACGATCTCCCGACCAAATTAGAACGCTCATAATGTTTTCTACTACTGCTACCCTTCTAACTCTTTCTACTTAAAGAAATGAGGATCTTTTGTATTTTCGACAACGATGAATCAGTCCTAGAAGCAGCAGATCCGGTTCTATGTATGTAGGGTGTGTCTGCATAAAGGCCTCAGCATACTTCTTGCGGAAAAAAACGTTCGCCTGGCTTTAGCGAACAATATGACGTAATTGCAGAGAACACGAACAACCGCAGACGTCGCGCGGAGGCTTCGGCTTCGGCTTCGGCTTCGTTCGCCGAGTCGCGCAACAGGGCGAGCTCCGCGGACAAAGACGCTATGCGACAAAGCATGTGATTGGTTAGTAAGGGGGCGTGCCATGAAACAAAGATGGACCACTGATATTTTTGGTTGGTGGACTATTCTCAGCAGTAGATCTTTCTCTATCTCTTTCTTTCTCTTTCTCACTCTTTTGAGGAGTAGGTGAAGGTTCGGGGCAACGTTCCAGAAGACTGGCATTTATGAAAGTGAAAGGATATAAAAATGTGTGCATCCTGCATCCTCTTGAGGCCTGCATATTTGGGAGAGAATTGAGAATTCAAGCAACATGAAGAAGCTTGTACAGAATTTATTGGAATTATGTATTTTTCTAATAGTCTGTTCATGACTGAATTCACTTAAAGTGCTGAGAATAGCATATAAAAGATTGTACATTTTAAAAAGATGGCCAATTACACTACTTACTATTTAGGATGCAAAAAGTTATTTATCAATATAATGCCCTTTTACTCCCTGCACAAAACCGCAAAAATAACTATTCTAACACTACAAGCTGCAGAAGAACTACACTATGTCATCTGTAAAGCAGTGTCAATGTCACTGTAAAGCAATGTCACTGTCTTTGTGTCACCAGAGGGAGCTAAAGTCATTTATACTCAACTAACAGTCTTTAGTTGAACCTCTAACCTTTGTTTCACCGAGATTTACTTTTTTCAGTTGAATTTTGATGGTAATTTGATGTGAATTTTGATGTAAATTGCTTTCTAGGTTCATCTACTAGGAGTTTTCCAGGCAAAGCCAAGACAGCATGTAGAAGAATATTCATAAAAAAATATAAAAATAAAAAACAGAAAGCAAACAATCTGGTAATGGTGCAGTCAGCTAAGATTAAGTTATAAAGAAATCACTGTGAATAAAAAAAAAAATACATTTAAAATGTTCACTTATTATTTTGTTAGAATTTAATATGGGTCAGACACAAAGCAAGCACTGGGTCCTACTGGCTGCTGGTTCCAAAGACTGGACAAATTACAGACATCAGGTATGACTATTTTCATTAAAGCATAAGTCAATTTTCAAAGTGAGGGCACCATGTAGCTCCTAATCATAGAGATTTTTTCTTCAGAAATCTGCAGCACATAACATGATTCAGAGTTGGCATGAGGTGTAAAATGGCATTAAAAACAAAACAAAATGATAAGTATATTCTGTTTGACCAATAGTAAATTGAAAACATTACAAAGACAAGGCATTTTTTTCTTTTAACTTATGAACTCTACTGCTTTCATAAATACATGTTACAACTCCATTTCCAAAAAAGTTGGGATGCTGGGCAAAATGTAAATAAAAATAGAACTAAATATGTAAACCATTAAAAACCCTATATTTAATTAAAAATAGTACAAAGACAATATACCAAATGTTGCAGGTGAGAAATGTTATTGTTTTTTTTTTTAAATAATAATGCCCATTTTGAATTTGAAACCAACAACACATTTCAAAAAAGTTGGGACAGGGCATGTTTACCACTGTGTTTCATCACCTCCTCTTTTAATAACACTCTGTAAGCATTTGACAACAGAGGAGACCACTTGCTGCAGTTTTGAAAGTGAAATGTTTTCCTGTTCTTGCTTGATGTAGGATTTTAGCTGCTCAACAGTTCGGCATCTGCTTTGTCATATTTTTTCATTTGATAATGTGCCAGATGTTTTCAGTGGTGACAGGTCTGGACTGCAGGCAGGCCAATTTAGCACCCAGACTCTTTTACTATAGAGCCATGCTGTTGCAATACATGCTGAATTAAGTTTGGCAATATCTTGCTGAAATAAACAAGGCCTTCCCTGAAAAAGACATTGTCTGGATGGCAGGATATGTTGCTCCAAGCCAGATGGTCCCTCTCCTCTTTAGCCCGGAGGACACAGTGTCCATTACTGATTGAATTGAACCACAGGACACGTTTCCACTTCACTTCAGTCCATCTTAAATGAGCTCAGGCCCAGAGAAGGTGGCAGCATTTCTGGATCCTGTTTATTTATGGTTTCTTCTTTGTTTGGTAGAGTTTTAACTTTCATTTGTGGATGCAGTGACGAACTGAGTTTACAGACAGTGGTTTTCAAAAATGTTGCTGAGCCCATGCAGTGATTCTCACTACAGAGTCAAGTCTGGTTTTAATACCATACCGCCTGAGGGCCCAAAGATCATGGCCAGCCAATATTGGTGTTCAGCTGTGTCCCTTGCATACAAAGATTTCTCTGGATTCTCTGAATTTTTCAATGATATTATGTACTGTAGATGAAGAAATCCCCAAATCCTTTGCTATTTTATGTTGAGAAACATTATTTGCCCATGCAGCCTTTCACAGAGTGGTAAACCCTTCCCCATCTTTACTTCTGTGATGATCATTGCATGGGTATATGCAGTGATAATCACTGTATGGGCTCAGCAAAATTTTTGAAAACCACTGTCTGTAAACTGACCAACTGTTACTGACCAGCCTAATCCGATTAACCTAATTAGTTGTGAGATGTTCTACCAAGTGTTTTTTACCAGTCTTTTGTTGCCTCGTTCCAACTTTTTTGAAACTTTCTTGTTGCTGGCATCAAAATCAAACTGGTCATATATTTTTCAAAAATGAAATAAAAATTCCCAGTTTCAACATTTGATTTGTTGTCTTTGTACTATTTTTAATTAAATGTAGGGTTTAAATGATTTGCACATCTTTGCATTCTGTTTTTATTTACATTTTGCACAGCGTCCCAATTTATTTGGAAACAGGGTTCTAATTCCAAATATGATGTCTGCAACATGTTCCAAAAATATAAGGTGAAATACCTACAATCCTTGCAAATGCTTGTTGAGGAACATTGTTGCTGAGGAACATTGTTGACTATTTGCTGATGCATTTTTAGGCAAAGTGGCAAGCTTCAGCCCATCGTTAAAGGACTACACCTTTCCCGGATGCTCACTTATACCCAAGCATGATTACATCACTTCTATTAAAATGTTTTTTGAGCATTCAACAACATTTCTAGCAATTCTTAAATGACCCTCTCCAAACTTATTTGGAATGGGTTGCAGGCATCATTTTCAGAATTAAATCTGCATTTCACACACTGTAACAACAATTTTGGAATTGGGTTTTGCAAAACATATTTTTCTTTATCTATTCTTTAGGCTTGCGTCTGCCATGCCTATCAAATGGCTCGCCGCAACGGCGTTCCAGATGAGCAGATTGTGGTTATGATGTATGATGATATAGCTCGCAATCAGGAGTGAGTATGTGACAAGAGAAATGGTTGTTTATAGTGCTTCTATTTGTTATATTATCTGAAATGATGTTTGTGAAATTGATACCAGCAGCAGAAAGACTCCAGCTTTTCTCTTTCTCAACAGTAACCCATATCCAGGACGCATCATCAATGTGCCCAATGGACCTAATGTTTACCAAGGAGTTCCGAAAGACTACATTGGAGAAGTATGTATTCTATCAAATTTCCATTATACCACTAAATTCTATGTGCCTGATTTTACTGCTGATTCCTTGATTCCCTGATTAGCTGATTGCCAAGCTCTTTATAAAATGGAACTAGTTGAATTAGCATCTGCAAGACATTGGAATTGGAAACATATGGTTTAGCACTATACATATGAGAAAGTATTTCTTATGGCAATAGTGTATGAAGGGTTTTGCAAAACGCATTTTTTCATGATATATATTGTTGTGAGTGTGCTTTACACATGCAAGAAATATCAGTGTATGATTTATACTACCTTTATTAGAGAAATAAAAATGTTTTCCATTAACATCAGCTGTTATTCACTTCATCTTATATTCAAAACTGATAAAAATGGATACACAGCATTTTGGAAAGAAACTCTTCATATATTGACAACACATTTCAGACTTTTAAACTGACTTGTATTTTAGACTAAAATTCTTTTGATTTGAGTGACCTTAGGCCTTAAACAACAATGCCTCTGAAACTTTATCAGATGTTTCGGTAGTGACTGTTTCAGTAATATCAATTTTGAGCAAAACTCAAAAACCAGTACATGACTAGCAAACACAGCTTTGAACAGTTCTACACACATAAAATCATAATATGTTTCATTAAAACACAAAAAATTTACTTAACTGCAGAAAGTATGTGTTTTGGTAGTGACAATGCAGGGATGGTGTCTCACTTCTTGCTCTTAAATGCACACGTGTGGCTAAAATATATGTCTAAAACTCTGTTTTGTATCTAAAAAGTTAAACTCATGATAAATCTAAATCTTACAACTTTAGAAATCAAAAAGATCTTCACAAAAAAAAATATTCTAAGTTGAAATTCAGGGGTTAGATATTGGGACAGTCACCTCCTAATAGACAGAAAATGATGATTTTGTATATATTTAGCTAATTGCTATCTCAGTTAAAGCATTAAATAGATTTACATAGATAACACAATCCCTACAATCTCCCTGTATCTCGATCTGTACACATATTTTTTACAGGATGTTTCAGTCAAAAACTTTCTGGCCGTCCTTCGTGGAGATGAAGCAGGTGTTGTTAAACAGAACAGAGGACCAAAAAAGGTCTTAAACAGGTAATTTTTCCTCCAATTTTGAATAAAAATATTTAAAACAAATCAGTTGATTCAAAATCTACTGGTCAAATTGCCGGACTGTTCCACTCTATTCCTCAACAGTGGTGAAAATGACACAATTTTCGTCTATCTGTCCGGCCATGGAGCAATAGGATTGTTTGCCTTTCCCACGGAAGATGTAAGCTTTGATAGTTTTCTTAGTTATTTGATACTTTTAGTAAAGATCAGCATCAAATCTGTTTTATCATATTTCAGCTTCATGCATCTGATCTTGTTGGCACTATAAACAAGATGTCGAGACTCCAACAGTTCTCAAAGGTCAGTAATCGAATACCGCAATGTTGTGCACTTTTTACTTATTTCTGGAAGAAATTTCATTCACACTGTCATATGTAACATTGCAGTTGGTGATTTATGTAGAAAGCTGTTGTTCTGGATCAATGATTGCTGATCTCCCAAAAAATGCTCAAGGCAAGTTTTATCTTAGACTGGAACTACTGAAAATGCTTTATTTTGTTATTAATTTATATATTTGTTTATTTATTTGCTTGTTTGTTTATTTATTTGTATTTAGAGGAAGGCTTATGAAAATTGCTTTTGATTTAAGCTTTTAAGGCTTTTATCCCTTTGCATTCTAGTTTATGGGGTGTCTGCCTCCACTCCTTTAAAGCCCTCCTATGCCTGTTTCCTGGATAACGACAGACAAACGTTTCTCTCCAATGAATTTACTTCACAATGGCTGTTGCACAGCAAAATGGTCAGTTGTAATTTTTTGCTATTGAAACAGACAGTAAATCAGGACATATTTGTTTCAGTGAAAGCACTGCATGTTTTCAAAAGGTCAATTTCTATTTCCTCTTCAAACAGTCTGATCTTACTAGCACAACCTTCCAGGAACAGTTTGAGTATTTGAAGAATGAGGTCACGAACTCCACTCCTTGTCAATACGGCAACAATGTGAGTACAAAGTAGAAACTTACAATGTAATGTAACTCAGATTCTCTAATATGTAAATGTTCCCTCTGTTGAAAAATGTTCTTTCACTGAATAAAATTTATGGAAAGTTTTTATACAAGCCAACATATCTCAAAGCACAGCTTTGTTTCCCTTTTTTCCACACTTTTCCCCCAGGAGCTTAGTAAACTGTTGATTAGCAACATTTTGGGTTGTCCTGACTCCAGAATTCCGGCAGCACCCATTAGCGCAGATGAAGGAGTCAGACCTACTAACCTTACCCCATCCCATGATGTCCCACTGATAATTCAACAGAACAGAATTCAGAGAGAAAAGGACCCAGAGAAAAGGAGAGCTCTGCAGAGAGATTATGACAAACTTCTGCAGGTAAGGACTGACTCCAGTCCCACTGAACTGATCTTTTATTTACAACTCCATTTCCAAAAAAGTTGGGATACTGTGCAAAATGTAAATAAAAACAAAATACAATGATGTGCAAATCATTTAAACCCTGTATTTCATTGAAAATATTATAAAGACAACATGTCAAATGTTGAAACTGATAAATGTTATTGTTTATTGAAAAAATATTTGCCTATTTAGAATTTGATGCCAACAACACATTCCAAAACAGTTGAGACAGGGGCAACAAAAGGCTGGTAAAGTTGTGTAATGCAGTACAGGCAAATAGTACAACACGTTTCTCAATGTAAAATAGCAAAGAACTTTTGCTTTTCATCATCTGCAGTGCATAATATCATTAAAAGATTCAGAGAATCTGGAGAAATCTCTGTATACATATAGAGGGGTGCATTAGTGCACATGGCATGGGTGACGTGCACATCTGTGAAGGCACCATTAATGCTGAATGATAGATACATGTTTTGGCAACATATGCTACCATCCAGATGATGTTGTTTTCAGGGAAAGCCTTGCTTATTTCAGCAAGACAGTGCCAAACCACATTCTGCATGTATTATAACAGCAGGGCTGCGTATTAAAAGAGTCCAGGTGGTAAACTGACCTGCCTGCAGTCCAGACCTGTCACCACTGATAACATTTGGTGCATTATGAAATGAAAAATATGACAAATGAGACCTTGAACTGTGGAGCAGCTGAAATCCTATATCAAACAAGAACAGGAAAACATTTCACTTTCAAAACTGCAGCAGTGTCTCCTCAGTTCCCAAACACTTACAGAGTGTTGTTAAGAGAACAGGTGATGAAACACAGTGGTAAACATGCCCCCATCCCAACTTTTTTGGAATGTGTTGTTGGCATCAAATTCAAAATGGACATATATTTAAAAAAAATAAAATAAAATCTTTCAGTTACAACATTTGATATTTTGACTTTGTAGTATTTACCTTCAAAAATATGATTTACATGATTTGCATATCATTGCGTTCTATTTTTTTTTCTTTCTGCACAGCATCCCAACTTTTTTGGAAATGGGGTTGTATTTCTCAAACAGAAAATTTAGGAAACTCACAGATCAGATAATCTTGTAAAGTGTGCAGTACTTGTAAAAAGAAATTGGAATTTTTGTGTGATCATTCACAAACTCAGTTTCACTGCTATAACTGGATCACATGCATATGAATTTTTTTTTCAGACGAGAAATAGGATTGAAAAGGCCGTGCGGGACATTGCTAAGCACGCATGCCCTGAACGAGGCCCCAGAGCACTGGTAGCCAGGCGTCCACTGACTCAACTGGACGATATGAAAAAAGTTGCAAAGCATTTCAGACGGACCTTCAGTGAGTGGCATGAGGAGCAGGTGAGCTGTGGCTTTCTCATGTTTTTCATATCAGCAAATATAACTTTATGATATTACATGTAGCTTTATGATATTACATGTAAATCATTTAGTGCTAGAATTAACTAATCCATAAAGAAACTTTCACTCTTTTTCTCTTTTTAGGATGATTGCTGTGCTCTGCAGCATATACATGTTTTTGTGAGCCTCATTGAGTCTGGAGTGGAGGTTGCCAGGTAAGTCAGGAAAACTCATATAAAACTGCATACGGTCATTTTCAGCTTGACCTAGTTAGAAGAGAAAAGGGAAATACTAAAAATATGACTTGAGGTTATGTCTGAATTATTCAATCTGTACTTTTATATTGATCATGCAGACATCAATCCTTATTTCTGTGTTTAACTAGTCTTAAATTATGTGTTTTTGCAGGATTAAAGCAGCTATAACTCATGTGCACTCTCATCGTTGACACTCAACACTGAAGCATCTGCCTTCCCGAGCTTCTGATCAGTTCCTGCTTCACTTTACGCTAGCAAACATCAATGAATGTGATGATAATGATGACAGTGATGATCACATGTTGCAGAAATTACTTAAATGCTTTTGTCCATTCAGAAGTGATAATTTCAGAATAGTTAACACATGATACTAAACAGAGGCTTGCTGGCCTCTTTACAAAAAGCTGTAATTCCTACAAAACAACACACGGAACAAAAGCAACTCTTTCCATCAAACATTACAACTTACAATCAAATGAATAATTTCTTTCAGCCAGTCACTAAAGACAACCTACAGGTCTCAGTTTGAGCCTGTGTAGCCTTTGTTAATTCTTTATGCATGAGCTCTACTACCTGCTGGTACTTTACTCTTTAGTTTTTACTTTGGTTTTTTACATAATTGCTAACAAGCATTTTCAGTACAAAATTCTCTTTTTAAAAACTGTTTACACAGTTAACACAACAACACCAAAACATGAAAAGTTTAATGCTTGAATACAGCATGCTTTCAGTGAAAACAATTTTCAAAATTCTTTAATTCACTCCTCACTCAGTCTCAGCCTTTAACAAACTTTGCAAAGCAAATGCTCGCATACACTATTACAAAACTGTTAGACTTAACTCCGGAACTTAACGTGAAAAACTGCATATCAATTTCAGAACATAAATTGCATATCAAAGTCACAAATACTATGCTGGACAACAATCAAAGCCTAAAATTGTAAAAAAAATAAATAAGTAAATAAATAAATTGTGTAAAATAGATTGTGTGCATTTACACATAATCAGAAACATAAAAACACATTAAAAATGCCCCCCTCTTTTGGTGGAACAGAAAAAATGAAAGTAAGAGATGCTCTTCTCAGTGTAAATGCTGCCCTGCTGTAGAGTGTTTACCTGTGCCTCACCACAAGCAGTTCAATGCATAAATGTCCTGACATGTTGTGCAAGTGACAAATAAACTTGAGACTAAAATTCTCTTTGAGTCCCATTGAGCTATTCCACTCTGAAATCAGCTCTCCAGTATTCAAATTCTAAATAGCAGAGGAGTAAGATTTTATGTGAAGTTTCTTCTTCTTCTTCTTCTTCTTCTTCTTCTTCTTCTTCTTCTTCTTCTTCTCCTTCTTCTTGGATTTCTCTTGTAATACCTGATTAATACATGTTCATTGTTTGCTCAAGGCTCTTGAGTTGGGCTCTGTTTTCCACACTTTGCTAGTGTAGTAAGTAGTTGTTCTAAGATAGGTTTACTAAAGCTTTTTATTCTGGGAAATTTAAATCATAAGTTCTAATGGTGTCGTGAAAGAGATATATGGGCAACATGACACTAAAGTTCAAAACACAATAGTTTTACGTGGGTTTGGTACAATCAAGTAATAAGGAAAATACTACAAAGACAACATATCAAATGTTTAAACGGAGAAGATTTATTGTTTTTTGAAAAATGTATACCCATTTTGAATTTGATGCCAACAACACATTCCAAAAAAGTTGGGATGGGGGCATGTTTACCACTGTGTTTCATCACCTCTTCTTTTAACAACACTCGGTATGCATTTGGAAGGTGAGAACGAACCAATTGCTGTTGTTTTGAAAGTAAAATGTTTTCCTGTTCTTGTTTGATATAGTATTTCAGCTGCTCAACAGTTCAGGGTCTCATTTACCATCATGAACACTGTCCATGCAATGATTTTCACTACAGAATCATGTCTGTTTTTAATGCAGTGCCGCCTGAGGGCCCAAAGATCATTGCCAGCAAATTCTGGTTATTGGCCTTGTCCCTTGTATACAGAGATTTCTCCAGATGCTCTGAATCTTTTAATGTTATTATGTACCATAGATTGGGAAAAGCAAAAGATCTTCGCTATTTTATGTTGAGAAACATTATCATTATTGAATTGTTGCACTATTTGCCTGTGCAAATTTTTGGGAAATGGGGCTTGAAGAGATGAGTTTGTGATTAATCTGTAAATGTTTTTTTGTGTGTGTGTGCCTGGAATTTGGGCTTTTCATACTTGATGAACAATATCTTTTATTCAGTTCAATTAAAATTTATTAATGGGCATCTTCACAAAGTGGACAAAGTGCATGAAGGTTTTGGTTTGGAACTTCAGCCTTGTGTATCCACCATCTTTCGTTTCATTGTTTATCTTTTTACCTGCTAGTTTGGCAGATGAATATCCACACATGTAATTGTATACAGATAATAAAAATGCATTTCATTGTCCCTTGTGTTAAATGTGGTTAAGATCCATCTCTGACCACCTCCGAACGTGATTTGAGTGACCTGATTGTAATACGTTCATGATACATCCTGGGGTGTTTACACTTAGCTTTTCATGCATTCATGTTGTGGCAGGATGAAGTATCTGGATGCCTTTTGCTATGATAGGTGCAATATTCCTCTGGAGGCTTTTATTGTGGTAGTTTTCCCATTTCCTGTAGTTCTCCCCCATTAATTGGTTGCAGGTGTCTGAGTCCTTGAGCAGCATCTCTTTGTTGGCTTTTGGTGCTGTTTGTTGTGGTCTGCTAAGACAGCAGTTGGATCTCTCAGCATTTTTGTGGTGCTGTGGACAGCCTAAGGTAGGAAAAATCTTGGTTGTGATTTTTATTTCAATGGATGGTTGGATCTAACTGAAGTTTTGGTATCTGTTGCAGTCATTGAGTAGTGAGGTGTTACTCCTTTCCTCTTTATTGGGTAGGCCCTAATCTTATCCTACAAGAGGTAGGTTTGTGGGTTTGAATCTTCTTTAGTTTTATTCATGCTTTTTGTAATTTTTATTGGTCTTCTGAAGCTGCAAAAATGAGGGATTCTGATTTTTAGAGCTGCTTTGTCCTGGCTAGTTTAAGGGTGCTATATGCATATGGAGTACTGAAGTTTTACTTTTTTTAGGTGTTTGTTCCAGTGGGCCTATACTTGACCCTAGATTGGTTGGCTGCTTTGTGATGAGGGCCTGCATGGTTATGCTGTATACCATGAGGGCTCAGAGCTGCTGTTTCCAACCGAATAAGGGTACTCCCATTATAAGGGTAATCATCACATGGAAGTTATTTTATGTAAAATATAATTTTGTAGTATGATTAGTTTTTTCTTTTTGTCCAAAGACAGGGTCTCAAGTCATCCTGCTGTTTTGCCTGTGTTTTTTTTTCTGTTTTCCTCTCTTTGTTTAGTGAACTTTTTTTTGTTTAAGAAGTTTTAAGGTTCTAAGTGTTTTCATTTTGAAGTTGTATATGAACTGTATAACTTCATCTAGTTGGGTTTGTCTCTCTCTTAATATTTTTCTCTTTCTTTCAGATTGGGCTAGGCCAAGTGGTCAGTGGCTTGCAGTGGGTGGCTGTAGCCTAGACAGCTCATCACTGCACTGGGTTTTTTCTTTGAGTTGTAAAATTGTTTTTTTTAATGCTGGGGTGTGTGTGTGTGTGTGTGTGTGTGTGTGTGTGTGTGTGTGTGTGTGTGTGTGTGTGTGTGTGTGTGTGTGGTGTAATAAAGGAATAAACTGGATTCTACTCTCTCTATAAGGTTATATCTTTCTACTTTTGATGTTTTAAAGTAGGACATTGTGTTGTGGCTTGAAGAAATATCTTATGTTCTTGGTTTGAATAATCAATTTTGTCTTTTTGAAAGTTATATTGGTGTATTTTTATTTTGAAAGGCACATCCTTGTTTCATATCTCATATTTTATAAAATAAAAAAGAGAAAATAAATAAAGAATCTCTGGTGCAAACCTATCTCAGAGCACTGAGAAGTGAGAGACATTTTTATTAATTGGTATGTTTGTTTGTTTGGGGGCAGAGTATAGATTTAGTTTGTTTTCCACAGTTTTCTAGGTTAGTAAGGTTACCGTATTATTACGTTAAAGCTTTTTTATTGTGAAAAACATATTTAATTTTCCATTTTGTAAATTAGAATCACTGAGGATGTGGAAAGATATTCTGCGACAGTGTCCTATTTCTCATATGACAGTGGTTATATGTGGTTCAGGCAAAGGTTAAATCAGCTTTTCTTCATCCTGGAAGAAGTTAAATATTTTCCTAAAGGCAGAAAACTTGTACAGAGATAATAACTGATGGTGTATATGTAAAGTAGAATTAGAGATTTGCACAGCAGATTTTCTGCACGGCTCTTGTGAACTAATATACATTGCATATGATGTTTCTTACACTTACATGTAATAAATTACATCAGTTTATATGTTTCATATACATGTAAATATAAGACATATAGATGGTTACAGTAAACATTTGTAAATAAGTTTTTGCGTTGCTGAATGTTAACATGTAATAATGCTGCAAAGCTTATTACATTATGTATTTCGGCTTGGCGGTGGGCTATTTTGGACTTTGCTACAATATATGTTGCAAAGATTTATGAAAGACTGTAGACTAAGATATGATCATGTGAATAACTGATAATCTATACAAGTAATTTTAATAATCTAGTATCTGATCTCTTTCTCTATGGCCGCTTGACCGGAGGCGATATGAAAGTTCACTAAGATACAGTGCTGCTTGAAATATTGTGAATGCTTTAGTGTTTTGTCCATTTCCATATAAGTTTGATCTGAAATAAGATCAGACCTTTGTTTAAGTTTTAACAATAAAGATAACCCAATAAAACAAATAACATCCGAAATTATACAGTTTTTCATTCATTTATTGAACAAAATAATCCAACATTGTGAACCTCTAGAATTAGTTTGGTATAGGTGATAATGGTCAGGAGGTTTAATCAGTTGTATGACAATAAGATGGGAGTATGGCTGACCATACCCTATTTACCTCTGAAAAATATTTGCCAACGCTTAGACTGGAAGAGGTTCCAATGCTTTTCTAAAGAGTGTGGACCTCACTGATCCACTATCGGGGCAGTTCAACACCATTGTTACCGTGAGGCATAACAATAGCATGTAATATTCTGGGACATCACAAAGAACCCCAGGGTAACATGTAAGGATCTGCAGGTCTCTTTTGTTCATAAATCCACCATCAGGCAAACACTGAACAAGAACAATAAGTATGGAATAAGTGCTTGGAGAAAGCCGATCCTTTGCAGGAAGAATATTGCTGCCTATTGCTACCTTATTTAAACTTTCCTAAAGATAGCCAGAAGAATACTGAAATGATGTTGTGAGGAAAACTATGGCAAAAAAGATCTTTATGGCTTAAATGAGAAATGTTGTGTTCCGCAAAAAACTGAACAACACAGTCCAGCATAAGATTCTGATCCTAACTGTAAAACATGGTGGTGGCAGTATCAAGGTTTGAGATTGTTTTGCTGCTATTGGGCCAAGACAGCTTGCCATCATTTGATGGAGCTTTGAATTTTAGACTGTATTAAATTCTACAGGAGAATGTTAGGGCATCCATCTGTGAACTGAAGCTCAACAGAAAGTGGATCCTGCAGGAAGGCAATAACCCTAAAAACGACCAGTTAATCTACAAAAAATTGCTGAAGCACAAAAAATATCAGATTTTGGAATGGCTAGGTCAAAGTCCAGACCTTAATCCAACAGAAATGATTTGCAAGAACCTAAAGTGTAGCGTCAATGCAAGAAAGCCCACAAACATAGCAGAGTAGAGGTAGTTCTGTAAGGAGGAATGTGACATAATTCAGCACAATAACAATAAAATGTTGTGTTATGTATCATTCCTACTGCATATCTTCTTCCAGTAGATTCCAAAAGCCTTAACTGCTGCCTTTTGCTTGTGCATCAGTTCACTTACAGTTAACAGAGTAAAAGATGCTGATATTGAAAAAAATTCTTTCAGGCGGGGTACTCTTTGTAAATGAAAGTGAAAATGCCAATATAGAATCAATTGATGGCCTTAGTGGGGTGGGGTGGGGGGGCACTCCTTTAAAACTGAAGATGAAAGTAAACGTTGTTCAGTCTGCTCTCTGTATCTGAAACAGGCACCAGGAAACAACACCGGTAAGATACAATATCTTAATGTTGGTTATCTGACAGTATTTCTCAGCCAGCTCATTATAGTTTCAGTGATAATAATAATTCATTATAGTAATTATAGCTTCAGTCTTGTACAGTGTACTAAATGCTGTAATGACTGTGGGAGTTAGGTTTAATCTCACATTAACATTTTTATATCTAACTTGAAATGACCTCCTGGCAATTAGAATACACAAAGTTTCTTTCTACTGCTACCCTTCCAGCTCGCTCTGATTAAAGAAATATCAGTCTCCGGTGTTCTTGACAATGATTTGTCAGTTCAGGAAGCAGCAGTTCTGGATCTGGGTGGGGTCAATATATGAAGTTTAAAAATGATGCTGAGCAACAATTACCTGCTATAAAGATCAATATTTATTAAAATGAGAGAATGGGGATTTCATACAACTAGAAGAAATCAAAGCTTATGCAGAATTAAATGGAAAAGCGTATTTTTTAAAATAGTCTGTTCATGACTGAATCCACTGGAAGTACAGAGAATAGCATATAGTTTTTTCGGTACAAAGCCAAATTGAATATACTTTTTTGTCACTAATGCAAATCTTTTTATTAAGACTTTAGTTTTCTTTGCATTACAACATACAGTTCTTTCAGTACTGGTGATATCTAGAATGTGCTCAAAAAAGCATGCTGTGACATAATTTAGCACTATAATGATAAATTACTGTCACATTTCTCTCTCCTACTGCTGCCTTTTGATTGCATCAATTCACTTACAGTTTACAAAGTAAAGAAGCTGAAACAAAATCTATTGATGCCCTTTCTGTGAAGATGCTCTTTGTAAGATTGAAATTAAAAGTAAAGATGCTGATACAGAATATACTGATGCTCTTTCTGTTGGGGTGCTTTTTGTAGGGGTGAAAGTGAAAATAAAAGTTGTTCAGTCTGTTCTCAATATCTGAAACAGACACCAGGCAAAGACACCGGTAAGATATAATATCTTCATGTTTGTGATCTGACAGTCATTCTCAGCTCATTATAGTTTCTGTAATAATAATAATTCATTACAGTCATTATAGTTTCAGTCTTGTACAGTTTACTGAGTGATAGTTAAGAGTAATGGGATGCTTTGGGGTGAATGTGTAATGCAGGACTGCCAGCTGTAACAAAGGAGGGAGTTAGGTTTAATCTCACATTCACATTTTGTCTAACTCAAAATGACCTCCTGACCAACTTAGAGCATTCATAAAGTTTCCTGCTACTGCTTCTACCCTTCCAGCTCTCTCTGATGAAGAAATGTCATTGTTTATGACAGTGATGAATCAGCTCAGGAAGCAGCAGTTCGGGACCTGGGTGGGGTCCTTTGTGAAGGATGTGTACACATAAAAATGATGCTGAGCATCTACCTAAAGATCAATATTTATGAAAGCACAATGATGTCAGAATGTGTGCACTCCTCCACATCTGGAGGTGATGTAGGTCTAGGTATATTTGGGGGAGAATAGGTATTTCAAATAACTAGGCTGCATAAAAGCTAAACCAAAGACCTGGAGAGGGTTACAATAAAACATTCTGGAAATACCACTGTCTTTGCACCTTGTTGCCAGCAGAGGGAGTTATAGTCATTCATAATCATGGATATACATGCGTATATCTATGTTCATAATAAATCAACAGAAGGTTTTGCAAAACAAGTCTTTATTTAAACCTCTGTTTTGCCAAACTTTACTTTCTTTCTGTGATTTTTGATAGTTATTTGTAAAGACTTTGTTTACTGGATTCATATACTGGAAATTTCCCAGACAAAGCTGAACCAACATAGCTAGAAGTGACATCATCAAAACATTACATAAAGCAAGGCAGTAGGACAAACACAATATTTAAAGAAAAGAAATATTGAAAAATATGCAAACCACCTGGTGTGCAATCAGCTGAGATTCTTTAAAAAGGCCAAATAATTGTACATAAATTAATTTATTTCCTGGATTCATGATATTCACTTCTTTCTTTAATTAGCTTTTAAGATGGGTGGAACACAAAGCAAGTGGGTTCTACTGGCTGCTGGTTCCAAAGGCTGGGAGAATTACAGACATCAGGTATGATTCTTGCTTGTTAAGGTATTAGTCAATTTTAAAATAAGGTCAGGTCCTATACTGCTTATCATATAGGAACTCTCTTCAAACATTTCCATTACATGAAATGATTCAGTTTTCAGTTTTTCTCTCAACTCAAACTGAGAAATACTTCCTTGAAATCCAACCTAATTGTTGTATAAACATCTACTCATTAGGCTTGCGTGTGCAATGCCTATCAAATGGTTCATGCCAATGGTATTCCAGATGAGCAGATTGTGGTGATGATGTATGATGATATAGCTCACCATGAGAAGTAAGTATATATATATATATATATATATATATATATACATAGTTTATTTGCTTATGAACTGAATGATATTTGTGGAGTTCAGACCAGAAGCAGAAAGACTCCAGTTTTTCTCTCTCTCAACAGGAACCGAGGACATAAAGGAGAAATCATCAATGAGCCCAAAGGTCCCAATGTTTACAATGGAGTTCTGAAGGACTACATTGGTGCAGTACGTACTCTTTCAAACTTCTGATATAACATTAAATCCTGAGTGCACCCTGACTGTACTGCCTTTTATCTGAATAATCAGCTGATTACCAATCCCTGCATGAACTGGAAAAAAGAATGATTTGGAATCTGAATCTCTAAGATTGGCATTGAGAAGTTGGTGAAGCATCATGGATACGAGAAGGCATTTATACACACACACACACACACACACACACACACAGACGCACACACATGTATATGTAACTTTAAGTGCTTTATTGTCAACTCAGAGAATGTATCCTAGCTAATACAAACAGTTTAGAGTCCAAACTACTCCTCAGCTCAAACACTGCTGTATATTACTGCTGACAGAACAAAACCTCATATCTCCAAAATGGAAACTTACAGGGGATGGAAAAAACCTACTTCACTTTCAATGTAAGTCAGTATAACCAGACTTTTTTGGCTCATTTCTTTTGGTCCATTCATCATGAAATAATGTATACATATGTTTCTAGGAGTGCTCTGCTAAAAGGAGTGCTCTTTATTAAGCACACTGGCACAAATGCATACACAGAACACCCAACTCATGGGGAGGTCATCTTCTGCTGCACACTTCACTCTGACGGTGAACCACCCCCCCCCCCACGCACTAAATAGCACATACACATGTCTTAAACTAACAAACAACATTAAACAACATAAACAGTCCTTTGTTGGACGGAGGCCACATACCACATACCATGAGCCACACCTCCAGAGTCTCTCAGTGCGAGTGCCAGCCAGTAGCGGGACACTACAATATGTATATTAATAATTAGATATGTAGACAAACACACACACATTATGTATTTTACATATTGATTAATTATACACACACACATATCACATGTCCTTCACAGGATGTATCAGTCAACAACTTTCTGGCCGTGCTTCGTGGAGACGAGTCAGGTGTTACTAAGTGTGCAGGAGGTCAAAAAAAGGTCTTGAAAAGGTCAGTTTCACTTTACATCTGTGTTCACTAAAGCAATTTAAAATGAAACTACTGATTCATATTGACTGGTCAGATTAACGAACTGTCCCACTCTCTTCCTAAACAGTGGTAAAAATGATACAATCTTCATTTATCTGTCAAGCCACGGAGGAAAAGGAGTGTTATCCTTTCCCGAGAAAGATGTAAAAAGCTGTATTTTCATACTTTTCATAGTTCATTGTTATATTCAGTAAAAATCTGCATTGGTTGTATTTTATAATTTTTCAGCTTCATGCATCTGACCTCGTTGACACTATAAACAAGATGTCGGGACGCCAACAGTTCGCAAAGGTCAGTGATCAACTAGTGCAGGGTTTTGTGCTTTTTACTGGTTCTTGAATAACGTAATAGTTAAAATGTTATTCACACTCTCATTTGCAACATTGCAGATGGTGATTTATGTAGAAAGCTGTAATTCTGGATCAATGATTGCTGATCTTCCAAAAAACGCACAAGGCAAGTTTTATCCTTACCATAAATACTGTAAACATTTTTACAGTTTTGTTTTGTTTTGTTTTGTTTTTTATTTGTCTTAATTATAGGAATGCAAAAGGCTTCAAGCTTTTAAGGCTTTCATCGCTTTGCATTCTAGTTTATGGGGTGTCTGCCTCCACTCCTGATGAGCCCTCCTGTGCCTGTTTCTTTGATGAAGACAGATGCACATACCTCTCTAACGAATTCACTGCATATTGGCTATTACACAGCAAAATGGTTAGTTGTGATTTTTGCTTAACCCCTATCAAAGAAAACAGTAAATCAGGAAGTGTTTGTTTGAAAGCACTGCATGCTTTCAAAAGATCTTAACAGCACATTTTTTTCCTCTTCAAACAGTCTAACCTTACCAGAACAACCTTCCAGGATCAGTTTGATTATTTGGGTGATAAGGTCTCCCAATCCACTCCTTGTCAGTATGGCAACAATGTATGTACAAACTTACAATTAAATACTCTGATTCTCTGATATGAATATATTCACTCTATATGAAAATGTATTTGGACAAAATGTGACAAACGAAAAGCTTTTATACATGCTAACATATCTTAAAGAAAAGAATAACATAACAACATTGTTTTCCAGGAGCTTAGCAAACTATTCATCAGCATCATTTTGGGCTGTCCTGACTCCAGAACTCAGGCAGCGTATGCGAACAGAGCTAAAACTTTCAAACTAACACATCTCACCCCATCACATGAAGTCCTACCTATAATTCTAAGAAAGGAAATTCAGAGAGAAACAGATCCTGAGAAATGGAGAGCTCTAGAGAGAGATTACTTCAAGCTTCTGCAGGTAAGGACTGATAATAGTCCCAGTGAACTGATATATTTATTTACAAGTGCTTTTTATTTGATAACTCACAAATCAAGTTTAATTGCTGTATTTCAATCATATACATATGATTTATTATTTTTTTAAGACAAGAATTAGGACTGAAAAGGCTGTGCAGGACATTGCTAAGCTTGCACGCCCTGAACGAGGCTCCAGAGCATTGATATGCAGATGTCCTCTAACTCGTCTGGATGATATGAAAGCTGTTGCAGAGCTTTTAAGACAGATTCTCAGTGAGGAGCAGGTGAGCTCTGGCTTTCCCATGTTTTTCATATCAGCAAATATTACCTCAGCTTTGTGATATCACATATAAATGAGGTTCAGTATTTGGATTATCTGACTACCACTCATCAAAATATACATGAAAATAAAAGTTTCACTCTCTCTTTTTAGGATGACTGCTGTGTTCTGTCACAAATGCATGTATTTGCAAGCCTTATTGACTCTGGAGTGAAGGTTGCCAAGTAAGTCAGAAAAAATTATATAAAGCTGCATGCAGTCATTTTCAGCTTCACGTAGATAGAAGTATAACCTGAAATAATGCCAGAATGATTCAGTCTTTACTCTTATATTGTGCATGCTGACATCAGTCTCTACTGCTGTGTTAAAACAGTCTGAAATCATGTGTTTTTGCAGGATTAAAGAGGCTATAACTCATTACATGGATACTGTGAATCGTCGGCCCGTCACTGATGCTTCCCTGCATCAGTTAGCAAACTGCAAACATCAATGAATGTGATAATAATGCTGATGATGATGATCACATGTTTTTGTCTATTCAGAAGTGATATGATATAATAGTTAGAACATGATAGTAAACAGGGGCTCACTGGCAAAAATAAAACACTTTCTTTACAAAATCCTGCAACTCTCACAAAACACCAAACACAGGCCACAAAAGTAACCTATTACATCAAACATTACAACTTAAAATCAAGCGAGTAAATTCTTTCAATCACTAAAGTGGCATACAGCTATTCCATTTTCCTAGGCATTTATACCAGAGCTACATTTAAATGCTATGTACTGCGGACTCCTACCCCAAGCAAAAAAAAACAAAAAAAAACTCTAAGGTCAAATACCTACTATCTCCAGTGTCCTGTTTGTCATTAATTGGGACAATGCCGCTTTATACTAATCTCTCCCTTTTAAATGACTGTAGGAAAAAGCAAGAAATGGAAACAAATGTTTTGAACATATTGGGAGAAATGCGTATTGTACTGTGATGTATTGTGTTGTATTGTATTGTATTTATTTATTTGATTGTTTTATTATAGGGTTTTCAGTACATTATCTTGGGTGACCATTTTGAGTGGTCCTTGTAGATGAAATAAACACTCAGCAGACTCTCAGTAACATGTCAACATGTCAATGATGTAGCAGCAGTGAAAACATTAAGTAGATTATCAAGATACTTTTAATTAACTGTGTGAATAAGATTTGTTTAGAATCTGCTGAATTCAGTTGTTTTTCCCTTTTTTGAAGTGTCCAAATTCATATCTATATGTGTTAACCTGAGAGGTCACTGAACATCATTTCAGCATCCTCAACAGGCTGTTATAGACAAGCTGCTGACATCATTCTGTAACTGGAGCTTAACTGGATTGGGTTTTGGTTAAGGTTAGGGTTAGGATTAGGGCCAAGATAAAGTTTAGGATTAGGTTTTGAGTAAGGCTGGGTAGGTTTAGGTTTCGCCAAATCATACAAAGTCAACTTCATATAACATCAATAATACATCTACTTAATGTAAGCAATGTATCTACAGTACATCTTCAAGGTGTTTGCCAGAATGTACTCAGATGCTTCACTACTCCTACTTCACTGATATGTTGTTGATGTATTACTGATACTCTGTTAAGAGTTTATTAATCATTTACAAAGGACCACTCAAAATAAAGTGTTACCTTACCTTGAAACATATAGTTATAATATCTCTCATAATCTGAATGTTTCAGTCATAATAAGTCTTGTGTAAAACTGATTGATTTCTGCTTACTTCTGCTTTACCAAGAAAGTGAAAATGAATATTGAGTGCACCTCAGTTCCATTACATGTGTTTTAACAGTTCTGAAGTACTGTAATGTGCAGCACAGTACCCAGTGTGAGATATCAGATATTCTACAGAATCAAACAGCAGCTTCCCTGCCTGGTATGAAAGCTTCATGAGTATATGCTCAAGTCAAATAAACACAAGCTAATATCTGTCCTTAAATGTTTTTATTTGCAACAGCAGTAAATAGAAAATGATTGCTTGAAAAGGAACAGAACTGTAAATCAGTGATTAGTTTGCAAATCTGTTTCATGTCGACTCCAATTTTGACCCAGTTCAGAAAAACTTTTGCTTATTAATATCTGCTTAGACATGGAACAGTCATTACAGTGTACAACTAACTACAGTTTTAATCAACCAGGAATTATATATGGACTGCACATATATAATTCCTGGTTGATTAAAACTGTAGTTATATGTTTAAAATCAACAGTATCGAAATGAATAGTGTGATGCAGGTAGTGACTGTGGAATATACAAAATATGAAGGCTTATGGGACTTTGGGCAAAAAGCAAGATTTTTCAAATTCTAGTCTTTATATTGATGCTTCTTTATACCTTCATCAGCTGTGCCAGCCCTGGAGCACATCACACTAAAAGCTAAACTGAAGAAATACACTTAAAAATTAGATTTCAGGATAGATGTTTGAAGAAAACAATAGCAATAATATCAAATATATCAATTCATGTAGTGATTAAGGCACATAAAAACTGTTCTTCTCTCTTTTTTCAGTGCAAATGTTGTGAGGCTCTGGTATACCAGAGGATTTTAACAGCCCATGTCTGCTTATTAAAGAAACTTTTTGTGATAAATTGAGCATAATATAAGTTAGTAATAGCAAGTATTTCCAAATTAGGTTTTGATCTGTGCCCCAGGACTTTACACCACAGCAAATGCTGATTCAGCATTGTGATCCCTTAAAGGGGAAATCTCTATTATCTTGATCATGACATTAGCCAAGATGTCAGTTAAATTATACTTTTTATTGATCTGCTTACAAAGGGAAATTGGATATTCTACTGCCCTTAGTTAATTTTACACCAGAAACAGTAACTGCAATGTTTCCTGCACAGTCATGCACAATATGCCCCTATGTAAGTCAACATAGGCTTTTACACCAGCTGTGTGTTCAAGTCGTGACATTTGTGGCATTTTAGCAGTTTCTATCTAGAAGCAGCACAACATTCAGCATTTTTGCTATATTTTACAATCTGTGCCCATAATCTAAAGAGTAAACAGCTATATTTTAAGTTATTGCAGCAACATTACTTTAATACAAGCTAAAGTTTAGAGTCTGTAACTATGCTCAGTCTGGGATCAGTACATCTTCACCATTCACTATTATGGAGGTGATCATGTGCCTTGTCTAAAGATACAACTTGGAGTACCCAGTTGGTCTTGGGATTAGAACCCACAACCTTTACGGTTAGGGGCTTACCTCTCTTACCTTTTTATCACTCACCAGCCCCTTTTTTGGAAGCCACTTCCTTGTATCTCCACTTTGCTGGTGTACATTTAAAGACAGCAGCCCATGTATTGATGCATAATTTATATTAGTCCACCTCTTCTTCAGTGGTATGCTGCTCTTGGCTGGATGGTTTTGGATGGTGGACCACTCTTAACCCAGCAGTGTAAAAAGCCCAGTAACACAGCTGTGCCTGACACACTCTTATCTGCACAATACACACTACCATATCACCACCATGTCTGCCCATAAGGAAGAGAAATATATGTAAAGTGTATCAACAAATGCATTTGAAAATATATAAAGACGTCATTGTCTATTTTATCAGCTCCACTTAGTTCATCATTTTAGCTATCATTTGGCTAAAAATCAAAACAAACCCATCGGAGAGACAGTAAAAACATTAGGTGTTGTCAAATCGAGAATTTGGTAAATTCTTAAAAAGAAAGAATGCACTGGTGAGCTCAGAAACACCAAAAGGCTCAGAGGACCACACAAAACAACTGAGGCAGAACACCCTCTAAGAGGTAGGTATAACTGTGTCGCAGTCAACAATCAATTAGGCATATTTGTGTCACACTCAACAACCAGGAGCAGACTTCAACAGAGTAAATACAGAGGGTTTACCACATGATGTAAACCATTGGTAAGCATCATCAGCCTCACTTGGCACAACATTTTATGGACAGATATGACAAAGGTCAAATTACCAGAATGACGGAAAGAAAAGAGTATGAAGAAGGGAAGGAACTGCTCATGATCCAAAGCACACCACCACATCTGCTGAACCTAATTTGCATGTAAATAACCCCAAATTAAAGGTGAAAGTCTAAACTTTGAGCTCTTGTTCATTATTTAATTTCACCTCCAATGTGCTGTGGTACACAGCTAAAATAACAATAACTTTATCCAAATATTTATGGACCTGACTGTAAGTGTGGCTCACATGTTACATATACTCATTTGAAATACCAGTAGTATTACAATGATTAATGATGCAAATATAATTTTGCAATAATCAGTATTTTTTTTAATGTGACTAAAATAGTAAAATCTACCACAATATTGTGATGACGATGCTTTTTGTAATTTTGAAATATTTTTGTAGAACATTTCATCAGTTTTTCATTTCCTACCCTCTTACCTTCCTGAATTTTACAAGCTCATGTTTATTTGCTTGATTTTTGCCTGGCGGTTTCTTCAAATTGCCTGGGCTTAAGGGCCTTTTCTGCTCTTGGCATTGATGTTTCTAACCGCCTTTATCAGCTGGAGCTGGCAGCCCCCTTTCTGTGGAACAGCCCTTAGAAAAATAAAAGTAAGAAGTGCTCAGTGTAAATCCATGTCTCTTTTTGTCCCTTCAGCTTTGAAACATGGATGAGAAATTAATAAGTACCTTTGTGGCCTTATATGGTTGCTCATTAAGAAATTACTCTAATGGCCAGAGTCCACAGACGGGACAAACACAAGCATGCGGTTGTCTTTAAAATGTTCAGAATTGACAAGTAAAATGAACTAGAGTGAATGAGAAGAGAACATTTTAGAATCTTTCAACAATCAAACACAGGTATGGCACACCAACAAACGTTTATGTTGATTCATGTTTGTTTGTGTTTGTCCCGTCAACGTACTCTGGCCTTAAGACTGTTTATCTAGAAGGCAGAATTCTGTGGAATGAAGAGCTGAAGACCCATGTGCAAATATAAATATTAGGCTGCTGTTGATCAAAACAAGACTAAGAATGAACTGAGAGAGGAGTAAGATTTTATATAAGGCTCTAGGTTGTTTTCCATAACTTAGGCTAGGGTAGTAAATAGTTGCTCTAGTTCACATTAGTTTTAATCTAGGAAATGTGTTTCACAGGTCAGAATGGTGTGGTGAAAGAGATACATACAGGCAGAATGACACTAAAGTCCAATTTCACCTATAACACTGTTGTTTTATATGGGTCAGAAATAGGTTTAATCACATTTTCTTCACCCTGGAGGAAGTTAAATATTTTTCTAAAGACAGAAAGCTTGTACAGAGAAATGCATGATGAAGTGCATGCAAAGTAGAACTGCAGATTTACACAGACCGCACCTCTCTCCCACCTCAGTTATAAACTAATAGTGATGTTTCTTACACTTAAATGTAAGAAATCACAAAAATACTGATACAAAACAACTAAACAACAGCAAAAACAAGTATCATACAAATGATAACGGGAAAGGGCAAAAAGTTTTACTTTTAATGTAAGTTCATGTAAAAGCATTTTATTCCAAGCAGTTTTGGAGCATTTCTGTTGGCCCATTCATCATAAAATCTTCTCACAATGTAAAAGGCAGCTGCTGTGTTAAAAAAAATGTAGAAGAATGAAAGTTAAAAAAAGAATGACTTTTTTTAATCTACGATATGTAAAAAGTGTTATATCAGGAAAAAAAGTTGAAAGTAATAATGTAATGTAGGGAAAATTCTGTAATGCGTTTTTGCTGAGCAGCGGTGTGTGTTTTAGTTAAGCGGTAGGTTGTGTTAGACTCTGCAAGTATAGGTAGCTTAATGAGTTTCATGTGAAGAACTAAAAAGAAAAACAATGCATGATTATGTTAAAAATGAGTGATCTAGTATCCATGATACATAATCTCTATAATCCTTCTCCAAAAGTAGTCCATAGGCAGGGTCAGTGTCTTTCCCTAGTCAAACTCTGATAACTTAGACACAAGGGGGAGCTGTAAAACAAATAGAAGTTTAGCTCAAGTGGTTAAGGAAGTATTATATTGCACAGACAACAGGAATCTTACTACAGGAATCCAAACATCAGTTACTGATTAGTTTAAGCTTCTGTGATAACCTCCTGAATCGTTTTTTTTTTGGTAAATAAGTCTGTCTCTGAATTAAATGTAGATGTACCTCGTTGTTGTTTGTTTATAGATGATAATAATAGAGTATGATGATACTCAAGTTACACAAATAGAAGCTACAATAAGAAACACTAGCTGGTAACTCCCACTCCCACCTTTTCCCATCTCACTATCCCTTTATGTTTCTGTTTGCCTTTATTTAAGGAAGTTTAAACATAAATAATGCACTTTTACGTACAGAAGGATGATGCTGAATGATAGTGATGATGATGGGGATAAAGATGATGAGTTTCAGCAGATTTTATCTCTGACTTAAGAAACTTGTGTTGTGAGCTTGTTTATTTATCCAGCATATCCACTCATTGTATTGCTGCTTACACACAGAGTATTTTAAAAAAGGCTGCTCATGAAACATAACTGCTCTCAGCAGCGGCGTATACTTTTATCAGAAGGCATCAAACTTAGCAGCTCAGTGGAGTTGAAGAGCAGATGTTTTTGATAGCCGTTCTTGGTCCCTTTCTTTTCAGCTGCAGGTGAGGAGTGTTTTATTCTGAACTTGTCAAACCAGTCTGTCCTGTGGAAATGCACACAGTCACCAGAAGAGCAGGAGCTCTGCATGTCAGGACTGATTTGGCCAACCTATGCCAGTTTCATGATCTAATGCTGTCAGTCTTGACATTCAAAATTAGGCCCAGGTTAAGTGGGACAAATTAAAGTAACATTGCGCTTTGTTGCTTTTGTCAGACAACAAATGTAACTTAAATGTTGCTTTACGTGTGCTGAATAAGAATAAAAAGTTTGATTGATTGTAGGCATAACTTCATTTTTAAAATCAAATGCATAATGGTGATTATGAATAATAATTTGTATTCTAAAGTTTTAAGACTGTAATTTTTACATTATGCAATGCTTGTTCTTTGAATCAGTGCAGATATTGATTTAGAATAGCAGCATGTGTGAAATTTTTGAAAATGGAACATTGATAATGCATTTTGAATGTGGTAGCAGTATCTCACTGTCTTGTCTCTCTGTCTTTATTCTCTTACTATGAGTGGCTTTTAGCTGTCCCATTCCAGCTAAAAGACACCCATAGTAATAGACTAGAGGGGCCAGATCCTCTTTGAGCAGGTGCAGTATTTGGTGGGAAAACAAATCCCAACTTTTATCAGAAATGATTAGAAATGTAAATAAGTCATTCAAATGAAACTAATATCACTTAAGTTTCTAATACGTTTTTACCTGAACATAATCTATGCCCTTATAAGACCTTATGGGTGTGCTTATAAAAAGACCATTATCAAAAATTCACTTGTCTTCACATAGCTTCAATACCCACAGCCTTGAGAAGTCATTGTCGTAAATAAGTAATACGCAATAAGTAAATCTATATGATCAAATCCATCCATCGGCTTTTCATAGTAAACTTCTGCATATTGATTATGGGACGCTCTTGTTTGGAATAGGGACAGGTGTGGCCAGTGATTGATTACGCGGTAGCCAATTAAATATCAGGATCTTACTCAGGTCCCGCCCCGTTTAGAAACAAGGACCAATCAGAACGAGGATTACGTCCGCCCGCCCGCTTCGTTGGACCCAGGCTGAAGAGCAAGAGCTGTCGCCCTCCTCTAAGAAGAATTACGTTGTGAGAGCGTAACTTAGACGTAGTCCAAGTAAGCATGTTTTTATGAAACAAATGGTCGGTTTATTGGTTTTTTAATCAAGTAGAAGTGTGAAGTAAGCAGAAGTAAGCGCTTCTCAGAAGCCAATGCTCAAACACCGCGGCCACAGGAGTGCAAGGCGACTTGACTTGATCCGGCGTCCACACATAATTCCGAGTGAGTAGCTACAGCTAACGATAACTTACAGCTTTTAGAAAGGAGCTCAGTTCCACAGCGGTGCTGAGACTTTCGTAGCGTGAGCACTTCAGTGTTGCTGGGCGGTGTTTTATTTGTTAAAACGTACAAGCTACAAGCGCTCAACTCTCACTCTCGTTTTCTCTGCTTTTGGTTTGGTTGGTTTTGTTTTGTTTGCGTTAGCAGACGTGAGCACTGTGTCTGCACTTGACAGGGCGAGTCGAGCTCAGGACTCCTCCGGCTGTCTACATCTCTCCCACAGCAACTTTGTCTTCTTGTGGAATGTTTTTTTTATACCCAACCTGCTTGCTTGTACCAAAAAGTGTGCTTGATTTATTATTTATCTAGTATTTTACTGTAACTGCTGCCTCGAAGTTTGATAGACCACTCCATGGTTCACTTACATGACTTGGTGTCAGTGTGAATTACATTGCTTGGATAACAAGGTGCTTCATATTGTTCCTCAGCGTGTAGTAACATGACTATTATCTGCTGTAATAGTAGGCTGTTCTCTATTATTAAGGAAACTAATCTTTATTTTTGTTGGGTTGACGTTGTAGCCCATATTTCTGCATGCTTCTAAATGGACTGCACGGTTTATTTTAAAGTGGAGGAAACAGACTCAGGTGCCACAGTGCTGCATCCAGTTCAGCTCGGCTTGGCCAAAAGCATCTTAATATTGAGATCATCTCAACTGGTAGAGAGAGTGGTTGGTGTGATGCTTGCTCTACCATTTAAGAATCCTCTTTGTGCTAAGATGCTTTGGGAGACCATGCCCATGCCACTCAGTCAGTTAGAGAGAGAGCGTCGCCGCAGTGATATAATTCAGTGATATCATGATAATGATAATTTTATTCTGATATTTTCCAAATGGATGAAGTTTGCATTAATAAAGGTTATGAATCCATGCTTCCTGGGTACTATTGTTAGGCTGTGTGCTAAAATAATGTCTTACAAACACAACAATGGGAAATGTACACAGTTTTGTGAACATGAACAGACAGAAACCGCATTTCCAGAGAGAACTTTTTTAGATTTTATGTGTTTTGATCAGTCTGAAGCACCTAAATTTAAAATGTGCTATATTTCATGTATTATTTTTTCCCTGAGTATGTTAATTGCAGCAAATAAACAGCAGTTATGTGTTAAAATGTGCAGACTGTGTTAACTTATTTTCATTTAGAAAATCAGCAAAATGTAATTTGACCAGGGGCACCTAAACTTTTGTGTATGACTCTATATAGAAAAGTCACTGAAAGTGTTTTGATGTAAATGAGGTACATTTATAGAGATTTTTTTTAAACAGTGGGACAAGAATCAGGGGTTGTGATGAATACAACTCAAATACAGCCATTTCTTTACACACATCTATTTTTGAAATTTACTATGCTCTTTGAGTTGCTATACAGAAAGTATATTGCTATGCAGAAGCACAGTTCACTTCAGTTCACTTGCATATAACTAATGCTTGTTATCAACACACACACACATGCACACATTTTCTAGGCCGCTTATTCTTCTGGGTCGCGTGGGGATTGTCATTGTGTGGAGGCGTTATTAATACAGCCAAAACTAAAAATTAAGATTATGGAATTGATGATAGATTGCCCTGCACTAGTTAGACGTAGCCAGATGATCATCAGTGTGTTTCACGTTTAATTTTTATTTTATTTATTTAGCTGTTTATTTAGCCTGTGTAGGAAAAGTAAGCATACAGCCTGTAAATGTTGTATATGACCTCGGTCCCTAGTTGGTCCTGTAGATGTGAGCTGGTTTTTAGTTCTGGTCTGTCCCTTGCAGGCTACTGAGAGCGGTCAGATATCACCGCTCACCCAGCTCTTCTCTCTTACTCTGCTCTCTCTTTTTTTCCTCTCCTGGTCCTCTGCACGAGGAGTCTGTTGACAGTCCCTCCTGATCTGCTTCTGATCAAACAGCTTTAACCTTTCAGTGCACTGTCTAATTAAGCACTAGTGAGAGAAGTGAGATGTGCTGTGTGTCTTGGAGTGAACTCTTCATGCTGAGGTGAGTTGGCTTACAGCTAGTCTTTTTCACTCCAGTTTGCATTCCATTCTCTCACTGTTGGCCTTTAAATGCGCAGGATTCCAGGATGTCCCATGGGTGCTGTCTAATATGGCTGCTGGACAGGGGTCGAGGGGAGTGTTTACTTTGGAATTCCATTGGGATAAGTGAAGGTTGAAAGATTGCAGTCTCTGTTGTGTAGTTTGACCTGTTGCTTGGGTTAAACAGATCTGGAGTGTCTGTACCACCCTACCTAGATCAAGTCCTCTGAGGTCTTTCATCACCTAAAGATCTTCCTGTGCTCAGATGGACACCCCATGATGAATACACTGACAATCACAAAAGTAAAAAATGCCTTGTGCTGCACCCAAAAATTAGACTTTGTTTATTTACATTTATTTCTCTTTTTCTAAAGCTACTTGTTTGGGTTGATTATGCTTTGACCAGTCTTTGTGGTCCTGTTTTGACAGCTGGCCAAGAAATATGATTCATTTTTGTTACTTCTGTATTAAGAATGTATTGTACTGTGGTGCAGATTTGCTTATCATCGCTCCCCTAATACTGTGCACTTTGTAGGTTTACAGTTACTGACTGTAGCCCATCTGTTACTGCACAATTTATCAGCCCCTCTCTACCCCATCCATCAGTGTCCACTACAGGACTAATAGTGACTGGGGTAGACATATAAAAACGTGCACTGGCTGCTCTGGCCACCAAACCAATCAATAACACAGAATTAAAGAAATTGTTTACATTGTATTTGCAATAAACAAGTGTGCTTCAATACCAAAAAACAGTCAGCCGTTGCTTCCGAGACCTCACGTCCACTCCATGTTTTTCATTGTGCCAATCAAACCAGGGAATGACGTGAAGGGATCCTCAGTTTCACAATGTAGTCAACCAGACTGAAGATCCTGCTGGCCCACCTTTATCTTACTCAGGCTTTTGATCAACCTGTTGTTCTGTTTTTGGGACTGCTGAGGTTCATTACGCTATCATAGTGCTTGTGTTGAAAGCTGCTGCTGTGCTTTTGAATATTATGTTTTCCAAACGAGTTACACCTCGTGAAAAACGAGCATGTGGTGTCTGCCTGTTGTGGAAACTAACGACATGCTCAACAGATGTCAGTTGCTGTCACTTCAGCTCTCGTGGTGTTAGAGCTATTACATTACAGTTGGCAAATTCTGACAAAATCTGATATGATGCTTTTAGTTCTGTGTCTGAGCAAAAAGGCTCTGGATCTCATGCAAGAGGGTGAAAAGTACTTTTGTTATTAATTGTAGAAGTATGTGAAAGTGTGAAAATACTGGCAGCTTGTTAAAAGGGGAAAAACACTGTTTTTAATGGCCAGATAAAACCATGTGAGCAGGCATCATTTGAGTGCTTGACCATTCTCAGCACAGCAGTGACATCAACATGGAAATGATATGGTAGTTTGTGTTGCACTGGTACGTGCGTGTCACAGCGGTGTTGCTAGAGTTTTTAAAAGCTGTATACACTTACTGTCCACTCTATTAGACACACTTACTGTGTTGCTAAAAAGTAAGATTTGCTGTTGATACTTTGTAGCTCCCAGCTGATGATGGACATGATTTTAAGTTCAAATAAACAAATGTTATTCACTGCTGCCCTCTCAGTGTAGTATCACTAACTTTTGTTATTTGTGAGACCCGTGGGATTGTATTAAAATTAGTTTTCTGCTTTTTATGTGCATTTGTCTCAACCCAACTGATGAAAGTGCAACCAGTTCACTTTGTTTGTTGCGTCCTATACATATAATTGTGAAAGATAACGACTGTGAAAATAACTGCAGTCAGCTAAAACAATTGCGATTATCTCAAATAATTGTAATTGTGTAATAATTGTGACAGGCCTGTAATTCATCTTGTTCCATCAGCAGTTTGTTAGTCATCCTCTAGTCATTTATCTGTGGTGTTTAAAAGCTCTAGTGCATCCATATGGTAGGTGTAGCTATCTGAGTGGCAACTCTGAGTACATACATACATGTTCACCTATAGCATATGGAATTTTTTTTCCCCTTTTGGGCTTTCATTACATATTATTTGCATGAGTGCTCTGACATCAATTTCATCATACCTAACAGCTATGAAGTAAAAGTAAAGTCTATGGATTATTTAATTAACTCTGTTAGGAGAATAGAGCTAGTGAGAGGACTGATATCAAAACGGTAAAATAGCCTGGGGATAGTAAGAGCAAGTTACCTTTTTGTGCAGATTTACAAACTGTAGCTACTGCAAAACATTTTAAAAGCAAAGGCAAACTTTACTGACATTCTTGCTCACCACAGCCATGTACTGAGTGAGGAACAAAATGTAGTTCCTCCGGAACATGCTGCAACATTCATCACAGAGCAGTAGCACATAAGGACAATTGGCAAGTTCATATGGACCACGTTGATCTCACTTCCCTGATTGTGTCCATGATCTAGCACCATATCCAAGGTACAGTGAGCCTCTGCTCAGGTATTTAGCAGAACATGTCGCCATCAAATGCTGTTTATCAAAGCACTGGGTCTTAGAAGTAGACAGCAGGAGGAGAATAAGAGAACTGTTTTAAAATAAAGCTCTCTAAGTAAATCAGCGCCTGAGTCATAATCAATTAAACACAGAATTGGGTAAAGTAGTTTAGATAGTGTTGCTGTTTTTATCATAGTGGCAAGGACAAAGGGCAAACTATTTCTTTTGAGCACTTCCTTGGTGTTGCCTTTCAGATACTGAATGACTGCCAAAAGCTGATCTGGAGCCAAAAGTGAGTTTGTCAGCCGTATTCTGTTTAGGAAAAGGAAAGAAGCTTGTTGGGGGACGAGGGGGAGGGGATTGAATGTGTGTACAGTAATAGTAGTAACAGAGGCTAGTACAGTACTTTCCAATCCCAGTCCAGGGAAGATCATATTTTCCCTAACACTGCTGTTCAATTTAACAGTTAATCATTATAGTTAATAATAGTATGTAGACTTAATTGTCACTATGAGCAGTTTTATACATTGCTCTTGGTTCCATATTACCATTGATACACTATATGGATAAAAGTATTGGGACACTTACACATTACGCCTACAGGAGCTTTTGTGACATCCCATTCTAAATCCATAGGCAGTAATACGGAGTTGGTTCCCCCTTTGCAGCTATAACACCTTCTTTCTACAAGATTTTGGAGTGTGTCTGTAGGAATATCTGCCCATTCATCCAGAAGAGCATTTGTGAGGTCAGACACTGATGTTGAACAAGAGGGCCTGTTTTGCAGTCTTTGTTCTAGTTCATCCCAAAGGTGTTTGATGGGGTTGAGGTCAGGGCTCTGTGCAGACCAGTTAAGTTCTTCCACACCAAACTCGCCCAACCTTGCCTTTATGGACCATACTTTGTGCACTGTGGCTGTCATGCTGGAACAGAAAAGGGTCTTCCCCAAACTGTTCCCACAAAGTTGGAAGCATACATTTGTCCAAAATGCCTTGTATGCTGAAGCATTAAGATTTCCCTTTGCTGAACCTAAGGGGTCCAGGCCAACCCCTGAAAAACAACCCCATAGCATTATCCCTCCTCCACCAAGCTTTACACTTGGCACATTGCAGTCAGGCAGGTAATGTTCTCCTGGTATTCACCAAAGAATACTTTTTTCACTGCTCTAGACTCCAGTGGTGGTGTGCTTTACACACTCCCCCCTTTTTTTTTCTAGTAATGTTTTTCTTCTATTCAGATTTCTTCTTAATGTTTAGTATTTCAGATGTTTGGTGTAATGTACAAGTCAGAGCCCACCCTTTGTTTGTGTAGTTTTTTTGTTTAGCTATGAGTAAACATTGTTCATTTTTCAGGAAATATTTCTAAGGAGATAAGATATAAGATAATCTGCTTGCATGAGGAAGGCGAAAGTCAAAGAAAAATAAGTGAAACCACTGTTTCTGTTAAGTTTTCTGTTAATGTTTCTGTTTTTCTTTCTTGACTCTGAAAAGTTAATAACTTAATGGCTGTTTTTTACTGGAAATTGAATAGAAGAAGGGCAGAGTTGGGCAAAATACTTTGAGAAAGTAATGATGTCTAAATAATGAATACACTGTCCTAAACATACTCAGTAACATATTCTATTATAATACATAAAAAGTAACATATTAGAAAACCTTTAGAATACATATTGATAAAGTACATGGAAAAACTGTTGTAATATTTATTTATTTCATGCTGTTCATTGCTGTTACTGGTTGGCAGTTTTGTTCTTGTCATTTTTCTGATAATGTGTCATGTGCCACAAGTACAGGCCTAGAGCTTCATCTATAGAAAATAATCACAGCTCAAATTGCAATTGTAGTATTGGTCAGAGAGGGGAAAAAAAACAAAAACAAATGTAATTAGGTATTTTCCATGGATATTTTAGTCCTAAGGTTAACAGTCCAGACTTATTGGGTGACCCTGGCAGCTTATTAAGTCCGTTGGGAGCAATTTCCTTAATTAGTAGTCCGGATGCTTAACATTTATGTGTGTGACTTAAACAGGACTGTGAAGAGGAGATGAAGGATCTGGTCCAGTGTGAACAGGTGGACCTTGATTTCCCTCTGGCTCTGAATGCATGGCATTCCTGTGATTTGTTCCTGATATGGATAGGTCAAGGCTGAGTGGGAGAGGCCTGGGAATGTGGGAATGTGCCAGTGAACTTAAACATTCATCTAACTAGCCTGCTATTGAGTACAGTTATTTACGATGAGTGTTGTGGAATTTACAGTGTCTGTTAAGCTTCTTCCTGGTATGTGAGATTTTGCGTAACCAGTCAGATTCAAGTCCATTGAAAGCATATTGAATCCGTGTATCATTACAACTTGTAATGGCATGACTTGAGAATAATTAACTAATGCGGTCATGTCGTTCTGTTCACTGCGTTGAGGATTCTACAGTTGTAGAACACCGCGGGTCAGATTACGTGTTTTGTTGATTTTCTTGATGTGTGAATTTAAGTGTACAATTTTTGTTTATTTGCTTGGTTTAAATTTGGATAAAAATAAAACACAAGTTAGGTTTAGTTTTATTTTCTGGTACAATGGGATTACAGTGAGCAGAAGTTCTCTGTAGAGAATGTGTGCTTATTTTTCACTTAGAAACCATGTTTACAGGGGTCTGCAAACTTTTGTGTTTGATTGCATCTTAATCTGTGATTTGTTATAAAGTGGATTGAGGTCATTTTTAAATAAAATTAATGGACAAGGTCAAATGTTCAGGGATATAAATGGCCCCAAATAGAGCTACAAGGAGTTCACCTTTTTATTTGAGGGATGATCTGAATGCCACAGAAGGCTGAATATGGTAAAGAGGTGGTGAAAAGTCTAGTCCAGGTGAAAGAAGCTTATACTGTGGAAAAGGTCTTGAAGAACACAGCATTGCGTTTGTCCTCAGTACCAAGTGCACAGTGTCAAAGCTCAGGTGTTCAGTGCCCAGAGGCTTCTTTTAGGATGCAAGCGCAGCAAGAGTGCTTCAGCAGTGCTGACATCTGAGTTATTCTACATGTCTGCTGCTGGGTACCCAGCTGGCTGGCCTCAGCGTGGTTTAATAGTGTCACATGATTATGCCCAAGAGGGCAGTGCATTTTTAATGAACCAGTGTGAAACCTAACCAGACTAGTATATTTATTTTTATTTAGGTGTTTATTTTAAGAGATTAACTTTAGCTCTATCTTTAGCAAATGAATCACGTGTGAAAACAGCTAAAGGCTTAAGTTAAGCTCAGTTATGATGTAACAGAGAGGCCTGAAAGAGAGCAAGCTTAAATTAACAGCATGGGAATGTGGAATGTTTGGGACACACATGAGGATGTTTGGGGCATGTATACTTTAAGTGTCTGATCCTGTAATCCTGGAACAGTCACTCATTTTATTAGGATACAAGAGGCAAAAACTGATCTGGCCGCAGTGCAATTACTCTGTTACTTGAAGTTTGATACGTGTGACCTCAGGCGTGTAGTAACTGTCATGGAGGACATCTTTATGTGTTTATTTTTAATCTGCCCACCTCAGCCACTGGTTACGTTTCAATCCACATGGTATCTCATGAGGACCGTAGACTCCTTCTCACTGGAGTCTGCATGCGCTGCACTTCTTTGTGCATTTCCTTCTCTGACACATCTGACTCGTCTCATGAAGGATTTCGTAATTACCCTGCAAGCAGGGGAAGCACTGATGTGGGAACTGTGGATGGATGTTGATAGCTGCTATTTTGCATGTACATATTTGCAGATGCCAATGCAAAACCATGTATAACATGTAATGTTGGTTTGAAATTTTAATCTAAACATCTGTCCAATTTATTTAAAGCAATTATCTGCCGAAACTGTCATCATCGTGCATCCCTACTGCAAGCTCAGGGTGTACTCTATGTTGCTTATCATTATTATGATATTTGTGATATTGATATTGCAGAAGGCAATATGCAGATGAGACTTCTGTCAAATAAGAGTTTTTCTCTAGTGTGCAGGGAGTATCCTGACCAACCTCTAGATGTTCTAGATTAGTTGTTGTGGGAGTTTTGATGAACCAAGACATTCACATGATCTAACAAAGGTCAGTAATTTTGGTCAAATACAGAGGTCTTCAGTCCTCAAGTTAAAATTTTTATATTGATGAGTGCACATCCTAAATGTGTCTTTTTTTATTTATTTCCTCTGAGGTCCACTTATGAGGTTTGTGTGGTTTTATATTCCAAAAACAGTCATAATTCCATAAAAATGGGCTCTGTTCTGATTGACTGTCCTGTATATTTTTTCTTATTCAAAAAGTGGTCTAAGCTGAAACATTAGCTTATAACTTTAGCAAGAATGGGCTAACTTACTGAAGTCTAAATAGGCAGATCTAAGCAAATGCGCTGTTTTTTTGTGACATTACAAAAGCAGTTAATTCAAAACAGGGTGTTTTTGCAGCTTAGTTCCCTGTATGAAGTGTATGGACTAGAGTGTAAATATGTTTTGAAACTTTAACAGGTTTTGCATATTATATGGAACTCTTTTATTTTATGCAAAGAATTGCATGATATTGTCATGATATGGGCTTTTTAATATTTTTTAGGACTTTCAGGACAGCACAGTCGCAATAATTAGCGATAAAGTAGCAATGTCTAGGGGTATGATTCTCGCTGCAAGAGGGTGCGAGAGGTCCTGGGTTCATATCCCAGACAAGTCCTGGCATTCAGTGGCAAAATGGGGCAGTCATGGGCTGGAGGTTGGGGAACCAGCCTTGTAACCGGAAGGTCGCCAGTTCAATCCCCTGAGCCGACAGTACATGACTGAAGTGCCCTTGAGCAAGACACCTAACCTCCAACTGCTCCCCGGGTGCCATGGGTGGGGCTGCCCACCGCTCTGGGCATGTGTGCTCACTGCCCCCTGGTGTGTGTTCACTGGTGTGTATGTGGTGTTTCACTGCATGGATGGGTCAAAATGCGGAGGTGAATTTCCCCGTGGTGGGACTAATAAGGGTCACTTAATGTGGTATTTCATACATATTGTGCAGCCCTAGTGAGTATTAATGGAATGCAGTTGTTATACTGAGTTAAACAGAATATTAAACTTCCTCATTAATTAATCTCTAAATACACTCTGTTAAAGTGTGATAATTAGTTCCATTTGGGAATGGTTCATCTGGGTAAAAGTTTTAGTCATATAAATGTAAAATCCTTCAATGTGACTTTCTCCAGTATTATTAAGCTTTATAATAAGCTAAATTAGGAGTGTTAGAGCTGATATGTGCAGCATAGATATGTGCAATGGATGGAGTCACTGGGACTAATGCATGATGAAGTGTACAGTATGAAATATGAGGCCAGTGTGTTGAGATGTGCCAAAATTATACTGCTGCTTCAATTCCAGCTGCTAGCTGGAAATCAAGGCTCCACTTGTTTATCACTGCTTTTGTTTAATAGATGAGAGTTTTCCGAGGACTGCCTCATGCATTATAACCACCTCTCTCTCCACGGCTTAGCTGTTAATAATTCAGCTATGTTGGGGAATGGGAAAACAAGACTAAAATAAACCCTTATGTGTGTAACTGTGTTAGCCCAAGTTTAGTGTGGTTTTAAAATAGGCTAAAGAAATGCACATTCCCCACTGGCATATATCTTTTCTGTAGCTCTTTTTTTACCTTCTTTTTTTAGCCTAAACAAAGTATTAGTGGGATGGGCAACCATATACATTCCTTGCGATTATGTTCAGAGCAACGTAAGTGTGCTCATACGGATACATGAACGTCTGTACTGATGTATCACATCATTGGTGGAAATCTCTGTTTCTAAAGATAGTAAGCTTTTTTTCTGTAACTTATGTATGGATATTGTACTATGAAACCTAAAACACTACCATGGAGCAACACATAAACAACACACACAATGCATAAGACTAACAGTTCTCTCTTTCTTGTAGTGCAGGAAAAGCTAGAATGCAGGAACTCTCATTTTATTTGCGGAGGTAGGATTGAGAGATATTGCAACAGGCAAGAAACTGGGTGGTGGTGGGGTGCAAAAACTTTGTCACAGGAAGGCTGCTTGGAGGGAGAAGGCTGGTACGTGCTTCTTCTGAGTCATGTGAAATTCCCCTGCATCTTTTTGCACTGCCTCTAATGCAACATTATTGAAAAGCTTAACGTGCTTGAAGAAGAGTGCCTACTGCCAGTTCAGTAATAATAGCTAACAGACGCCCACACTAGTTGTCATCGCGCTGGGTGATGGAGGAGAGATGGAGAGCCATTGTACCCACCCAGAGAGAGCAAGGCCAGTGTGCTTTCTTGCGTTCCTGGCCATGAGTGGCTGCAGCATCAACAGGGATCAAACTCATGATATGACCAACACTTGGACTGTTGTGCCGCTTGAGAGCCTGTGTACGCTGAATGTTATCAAAACCATCCAGTACTGAGTGGATCTCGCTGCCTCTCCTGTAGCTTACTAAACAAATGTTACTTGCAAATCTCATTAAGGACAGCTCATTTATCTCTAACTTAAATTCTCTCTGTATCTTTTAGCTCTCCTTCTGCTTTTCTCTTCTTCAGTCAGCAGTAATTAGTGTGAGGGAGAAAAAAAAAACAGAACAGAGGAGAAAAATAAAGAAAGGAAGAAAGTCACGCTGTTCCATTGTGGGCCCTCTCTCTGTCTGGAAATTTGCTGATTTCAGAATATGTGCTGATGCTGAACATTTTCTTCTGTTCTTTCTTCTGTGCTCTGCTGGTTCTTTTCAGGTCCTGAGTCTTGCTGCATGTGTCACTGTACACACACAAGCACTGTCTGTGTGTGTGGCGGTTGATAATCCCTTCATTGTGAGCAGCTGTCTGAGACGGCCTTGGCTGTGGCCTGCTGTGTCATTGCTCTGGCTCATAAGTGGTCTCCTCATTAGACCCCCACATTAGAATGGCAGACCCCCAAACCTCAAAGCCTTGCTGCAGTCAGACTCTCAGGAGAACAAGCATGCTTTAGCCTAGACATCATCATCATTAGCCTAGCCATGTCCCACTCTGTCCTCTCTTCATATTCTGCTTCAGCTGTGTGTGTGCGTGCGTGTGTGCACGTGTATGTGTGAGAGAGTCACTTGTATTGTATGGTTATACGGGGTCATTCATGATATGCCTTGCTAACAGTAAAACTGTTTAGTAGGGTTCTAAGTTGAATATTCAACTCATCAGCTGTAGGGGTATTGATATAAAACTACAGATATTTCTGCAAACGGACGTTTAGACCGTGAAGCAATTAACAATTTAAATTCTACCAATTTTTTAGATTTTAAAATTGAAAAATGATTTTAGTGTAGGCATAGCAAACACTTGTACCACAGTGCGACAAACTCATATACCAAAATCCTTTTTCAGCTCATTTTTATTAAGTTGCAATCAGAATTGGACATCAAAATTCTGACCTCTGAACAATACATTAGAAACATCTGTACTTTTTAAACTGAAATTCACTTAACATAGTTTTAAACATACAATTTAAAAATACATAAATAAAGATTAAAATACATTATTTTTCCCCCAGTGTCCACTTACTATGTTTGAGTAGGTTTATGTATCAAAAAAGTTCTCTTTAGGCTATTGTTGTTGCTGTGCCTTTAATACTGAATGATGATGTCTGTTCTGATTGGCTCTGTATTGTGCCACATTCAAAAAGTAGTTGAAGAGCTGAAATGCCCTTTATTATTCCAGCGTGAATGGGTGAGGCTAAACTGCTGTGGAATTAATAGGAGGATAGAAGTAGATGTGTTGGTGTTTGTAATATCACAAACACAATGATTTCAAAATGGGCTGTTTTTGCAGCTTAAAGTCAATATATGGACTGCAGTGCAGAAGATGTGTTCTGGAATTTGAATACAGTGCAAGTGCATTTTCTGGACAACTAGACCAAAATAAACCCTTTAAGACAATATATAAAAAAAATCTTTACTATTTAGTCCTTACTCCAGCCATCTATGTGAGTATTATAACTTGTGGTCTGTTATTTATGCTCAAGTGATGCCACAAACAAAAATGCTTGTGCACAGATTGACTGAAATGGTTTTGTTATCATTCATGTTTGTATGTTTTTAATTATAATCCAATTCAGTTTGAACTGAATATTCTTTTGACACCTACTTCTAGTTCCAGTGCTTCTAGCTGTTTTCAGTTTTGCTTTTACACAAAACGCGTAATCTTGGATAGTTGATTTTGGTTGTTACTGCCAGTCCTAGGGTTATTGCACAGTTTAGCATTGTCCTGCACTCAGTGCACTTGACTCCACAGATTTAGAAGCCCTTCCTAAATCGAGTTGGATATGATGGACCAGGGAAAATAAATAGTACAGATCAGTAGAGTCCCTGGACTGATTCAAAATAATTCAGAACACGCATAAACAAGTTAATTATTACACTCTACTTGTTTAAATTGAATGAAATAAAACTTTCAGCATCATTTATCACACGTGGAATCAGTTCTCTACCTCTTCACAAACTCACTGAAAGATACAAGGTGAAAAAAATAAAGGACTAGACTAGTAACAGTAGCTGAGGTAACCAAACATTAGCATTGTCTTTTTATCTATATGACTGACTTTCTCTGTGTAAATGTCCAGCCACTGCTGCCAAAATGGCAAAATGCTGAGTGGGACGCTAAGAAATTTAACAGTGCTCAGAGTCACAGAGTGATGCCGGCTCACAGCATAAAGTTTGGAATTTTTGGATGCTGCGCAGGGCTTTCGGTGTTTGGTGGCCTTATACGTTCGAACTAAAGTCAGACAGAGAGCGGAAAGAGACTACGGAGGGCCAACCACTGACCAGAATGCAACAGAATGTTTCTGAATGGTAAAGGTTTACGTTCGCGTTCATAGCCCTGCTCCGCTTTGTGAGTGTATGATGGTTTATTGACTTGCTGACACATTTGGTCTGAGTTGTAGCCTAGTATTTTCAATATTTTTCAAGAACTTGGCCAAGAACTGACATCTTAAGTTGCAAAAGGGATACAAACATTTGTATAGATTCATAGGCACGTCATGTTAGCAGTTAAACTGAAATACAGAAATTAACCAGCTGTTTAACTGCTTATGCAATCTAGAAAGCCTAAAAATATGACTCACTAGAAACCTGGCATCCAATGGCAGCAGATTTATTCTTGTTTATATCTGAAATGATATTCTTTGTGAAATCCCAACAGCCTGTTGAATTGCATGGCTTTTTTTGAAAGGAAAATACAACAAAACAGCAGAGACTTCACATTTTATAATTTCTCAAGTGGAATACTCAGCGACAAATAACACATGTGAACTGACAAAGAAAATGCAGCGTGTATTCATAACTGTTAAATGTAATAACTTTGTTTTTCCTTACTTAGACATTCAACACTTCAGACATCTGGTGTCCCCTTTAACTCCACTCGAATGATTATTTTAGGATTTATATTTTTCCAATCTGACTTTAGTTAATGATCATCTAGTTACATATGTTTAAGGTCTTTGAGATACGTTTAGTATTTGCAGTTGAGTTGACGGCTGCTTTAAGAAAATAACCACTTATGCTTGGTCACCAAAAATGTAATGCAAAAATACTTCTTAGCACGTTACGTTTATTTCTTTTTTTCAAGCTGATTTTCTCAAATACACTTTCCTACACGTGTATAGTTTTATCACAACCTTTGCCAGAACTCAGGGAGCCTTAGTATCATTTAATTGGAATTATTAATATTTACAGCACATTTGAACAGACAAATGTGTTGGGCAAAATATCCTGTAGTTAAACCACATATATTCAGAATCTTGTGTACTCCAGTGTTTTTTATTATTATTTATTTATTTATTTATTTATTTTTTATTTATCATTTGTTCAAACCTGTTTTCCTTCTTGTTTTCCAAAACCCTAGAAAAGAAAGTGTAGCCTAATTTATGTGATAGGTGCATCCTTTAGGGGTGAGAGGGAGAGCATATAGCAAGCTACAAATAATGAGCCACAGCGTAATTTGAAACTAGCTTTACTCCAGTGCCCTGCCACGACCTGTAATTTATGGCAGCGTTTATGGTATGTTGGTCAAAAGTCTCTTGAAATCCACAGTTCTTCTGGGGTTTGGTAAACCCACTGAATGGCTGATGTTCTGCATCAAAGAGTGCTGAATATGAGTGCCAGCTTTTTAGCTTTAGCATTACCGCTAATGACAACCCTAGTATCTTTGGAGCATCTATACCATTGAGAGCATTGGTATTTGGGTAGTTAGGAAAGCGAATCTGTTGGGAGTTATGGAATGGAAATAAGCTATGGTGTCCTCTTAAAAATAAAGCTTCCAGAAAAGGGTTCTTTGCATGATGCTGTAGAATAACCATGCTTTGATTCCCTAAAGAACCTTTCAGTAGATGGTTCTTTAGAGAACAATGTTTGTAAATGAGCTGTGTGAATGTGAAGAAGCTTTTAAAGGTATAAAAAAACCTCCACATAATGTAAAGGCTTTAGGCAGAAAGCTTAAATTGGTAACGAACCTTTGCGTTATGTTAAGGTTCTTTATAGTTTCACAAAATGTACGCAGACATCAAATTTGTAATGAGCATATGAAAAAAAGTTCATAAAGTAAAACATTACATTGTATTTTTGTACTGTTTTTAATTTAATACAGTTCAAACCGAATTTACTAATCACTGCTTTCTGTTTAATTAGCATTTCACCTACTGTCCCAACATTTTGGATTTGGGTAAACACACAGGAGGCTGAAGACACAAACTGGTCCAGTTTTGAAAGTGGATTTTTTTTTGCCATTCTTCTTGTACACGTCTTCGGTTGTGCAACCACACAGGGCCTTTTTGGTCATATTGTAAGCTTAATAATCCACCACCCGTTAAACAAAAACACAGACTATTGTCTGTTCCTCTCCTATAAATCATGCCCATTCCCTCCATTTGATTCAGTTTACCTTTCTTTTTCTGTTTGTTAGAAACAAAGATGTTCTTTCTTTTGCAGAACCTTTTGCTATCCCATAATAGACCCAAGTTTAATCAGATGGGAGGATGTGGTGCGGTTAGAAAGAGAAATCGAGTGAGAGCTTGGCATGTGCTGATATAAACTTTTCACAATGCAACAAGCTTGGTCAAAAGTATCTTGATTTGCAGCATTCTCAGAATTACATTTTGCTGAAATTAGTTCCTGTCAAAGCAAACATGATACATTAAATTATTTACATGTATAAACAAATATGATCCTTGCAATGATGTGTTAAAGATGTAGTAGCTTGGAGAAACTTTAGCCTTGGAGAGTAGAAGGTTACTTTGATTACATCAACAGAGTGAAACGTAGGCTTATACTGCTACTCTTTTGATGCAGTTTCACATAGTATAATAGAATAACCCACATTTTCATATTCAAAGATTATTTCTCTAATAGGCAAAGATTATTTCTCTTTTAATATGCAAGGGCCCAAGGTGTTTTTTTCTTTTCATTAAGGGTGAGACTTGTCTTTAGAATATTGTGAAATAATGGGCCTGTCTTGTTTTCAGACAGTTTAATATTACTAACATTTTTGACTAAATTTTCTTTTAAGTTCAGTTTCAAAGTGTGCCTGTTTTAAAACTTTTTTTGCTGTTTTAATTGGAATTACAACTGAAAAAATATTATTTATTTAGCACAGTGAGACAGCTAAGTAGAGTGGCAGAGTTGACACTTTTTATTATAACTTTTTTTTTTTCTCTCTAACCTGTGTCTCATTCTTGGCTTTTGTTGCCTTCAGTGTTCCTGACTTGTGGTTCTCATGATTCTCGTTCACTTACTCTCACATTCGCATTCCATAGTACCCATTTGAACTAAATCAAATCTGCAACCTTTGTGTAGTTCATGAATGAAAATGTCAATCCCTAAAACCTTTGTGTTGTTATCAGTCTGTTTGTGAACAGTTCACCAAAAACAAGGCATTTATTTAGCTTATTTAGTAATGGCAGAGTTGCCCTGGCAACATGACAGTATTGTCTTTTTTTTGTTTTTTTTTGTCTGTTTTATGGTGCTTGAATTGTAGAGTGCAGCCCAACACAGTGTTTATGTGGTGTGTGTTATTTAATAGCAGTTAAAGGGATTGATTGTTACAGACAAAGTGAAAGTATAAACAGTGAATGTATGCTGTTACAGGGCTGTAGTAGGGCCTGGTAGTGGTAAACCAAATAAGTCATAATTTGAGGTTGATTCATTTAACCAGTTAGTTCAGAATAATGACAATAATAATAATGAGATTTGCAAAGCTCAGAACTAAATTCAAGCGAAGTCTAATGCAAGTGTTCAGAGGCCCACTTGACTGTGTGTATTAGGAACCAATATAAACACAACATATAGCAATATGTGATGCTAAATAATACAAAATACCTCAAAAATTGTAACAAAAAAGAATATTTGCTTTGGCTAGTTCGCACTGTTAAGTTACTGTGTTCAAAATATTAGTTCTTTGCATAGCATAGCAATTCAAGTTTACATGTCTACAAATAATGGTTGTTTAAAAATAAACGTCTCCCAAAAAGAGTTCTTTGGTGTGTCATAGAACATTTACTAGTCACTCATGCTGCAAAGCCTATGAATTTTGTGGCCGAAAATAAGAATTTGTGGCCAGAATAGTAGAAACATGTTTATTGCATATGTATTGCAATACCAAAAACCAATCAGGTCATGTATTAAAAGCTTTACATTAATGAGAACCTCAATGTTAAGGTGACCATGGGAGTCCCCCTACCTGAGCTGGTCCGCCCTGACATCATCGATTTGATCTTCGTTGTCATTAGCTGGCCACTTGGCCCACAGGCTCTGCATGTTTAGTGGCCAAAATGTGAAATGTTATGGCCAGGGGCTCCGGCCACAAGCGTTGTCTACCCCCTGCCCTAAAGGACCTTTTTACTATGGTTCATTAAAGAACCTATTTTGTAAATGAGATTCACATAATGTAAAGGTTCTATATTGATTAAAGTTCTGGAGCTGTACAAGCAAACCAAGAACCATGTATGATTCACTCTGTTAATAAACATTCCAAAGCCTGCATATTGTTATGTTGTATTGTAGTGGTTCAGTAGTGATTAATCAGTGAAATTAATGAATTCAAACTTCTACTAACTGTTAAAATCTCTACACACTGGATTCTGCCTATGGTTTCCAACTGCACTGCCTTGGAGATGCTTTAAGCCAGTGCTGTAACCTGGTTATGCAGGCACCAGATCAGGAGACAGACAGTGCAGTTCTTTCCCAGTGAGAGATCCTGTCCCTGGAGTGTAATCTCCTGTGGAGCCTGCAATGTTGCTTTCTAGTAACTGAAAATCTGTGTCTTACATCTTCTAGGCCTTCCCTCTTGGGTAGTTAGGTTAGTTCACCTCAGCACACTGAGATAGTACTGTGGTGAGATAGTACTGTGTGTATGTCAGTGAGTGCTTTGCATTTTTTGTGTGTGCAGTTTGCATATGTGTGTGTGCGTGTAAGCGACACGTGTAAATGTGCCACTTTGAAAGGCGTGGTAAGAGATAAGTCATTGAGCTTTCTTCAGTATTCATGTAAGATACGTGAAGCCCTTTCTGGCAACAGTGAATGTCCTGTTCCAATTAAAGCTATTCACCTCTTTTAACCTCTAGTTGTTTATTTATTTTAACAATTTCTTGTCTTTAGAGCCCTTATAATAAAACCTGTTACATGCTGCTCATTGTAATTCCTTCAAATAGGTGGGGGTTTGTAGTTCTGTATCAGGTTCATGTAGTGGGTCTATACTAGTCATATGTATTATTTATGTAGTTCACTGCTGTAGTACCTACTGTAATGCATTTTCCTTCTTTACTGTGATATTATTTTCTGTGCCTGCTGATGCACAGAGACTTAGCCAAAAGTCAGACCATGCTTTAAAGGCAGGCTAAAGTCTTTCCAGTCTGATGGAAGATTACAGAAAAACAAATATAAACAGACAAATGAAGTAACAAGGTAAAAAATGTCTGTTTTGATTTCAGGTTGACTTAAAATCCTGGGCTTATTACACACTTAAGCTTATTATTCAGTAACTACATGGATTACAGTGCAAACTGGCTTGAGTCATTCTTAGGTTATAGAAGTGTGTAGTAAAACTTTGGTCCTGGTTATTTAAGGGGTTAAGGGCTGGTTACCAAGCAATAGCTCACAATAAAACTAGTTAATGTTTTAAAATGGAAGACATGTACATCACTAAGTGAAATCTTGTCCAGCTGATGATTAATCATTTTATTTATTGAAATCACAGTATGAGAGTTTTTAAATCACAGGAACTGCAGTTGTTCAGATACATTCATATACATCACAATCATGAAATTTTAGCTGATGATTATTTGCCATTTAAATAATTGAAATTAATAACTTCTGTCTTTCTGTTCACTGTATGCAACTATGAAAGTACATGTAATAGTAGTAAATGTCCGAATTGGCTGATAACCGCTAGAAAGCGAGTAGCTCGCAACTGATGACAGAAGCAGTTTGAGCTCTTACAAACATTACTCACTGCTGCCCTCTGTTTTATTGCACCAGGCAGAAGTCTTTTGTTGTTTTGACTTCATGCTCTGACTAGTGGAATATTATCAAGGGAATAAAGCCAGCAAGTGTGTTACATGCAATGCAAACTGTAACACTAAGGATTTACAGAATTCGTAAGACTGCAAACCAGCAAAGTATTTGGGATCATAATTTGGTTATCAGTACATTGTTCTGTAATTTTGATCACCTCATTCATATCTTGGACTTTAATCTTCTGATTCAGTAATGCAGTATGGATTTTGAATGAAACAGCCTAGATCAACAGATGCTGCGATTGGAATAGATCAGTTTGTGCAAGAGCTTAAAATCGTTAGCGTTCAATATCAGACGCTTAATCCATGATTCTAATTCTGTTGAGTGATGGTTTTCCTTACGCTGACATTGACTGGTAGAGGAATGGCATCAGGAGTGATCTGAGGTGAGCTGTACCACATTGTTTTCAGAGTTATTGAATGTCTTCTTCCACTGAAATGGGGATTAGCACTTGGCTGTGTTAGCATGCTGTGTTCACCTCACTCTGTTTGACCATGTTAAGGCTTCATGCTGTTGCTGCTCATCCGACTTATTGCATTATTTTCCTGCGAGCTCAATTGCTCCTGCAAGAATCAGTGCAGCTGGTGGCACTCTTCTAAGAGATTAGAGGCAATTACAGGCCATATTTGCACAGATTTTAGCATCTACCGATATTGCTTTTTCACAGCCTGTAGTGATGCTGATGACCTGATCCTCAGGTGTGCTGTACTGAATCAGTATCACCCCTCATGTGGATGTGTAAAACTTGGTGTCATTTGTGTCAGAGATCACTGATAATGCTGGTTAGAGTCTAACTACCTGATAGTCGGGCTTGAGTTTGTTGTAAATTGTGATTATTTTCTATAAATTTAGGTTCAGGCCTGTTATTTTTGCCTGGGCGACTAGAATATCCTGTTTTTCTGGCGTGAGGCTTGAATGCTGGATGTAGTGCACTAGACTGCCAGTCAGTTGTGGTTATGTCGGGCATGTACACAGCACATGGGTGTTTTGATTTGCTTTTAATTGATCAAACTCTGAATAATGAATAATCATTGATAATATAGGCTATAATTACAGTTGCGCTCTTTCAAATTACAATTGCAATATAAAAAGTGTAATCTTTCAGCCGTAGTCTTTGCCTAGTACCATTAGAGTGTGTAGCTGTGTTTGGAATAGCTCTGGAGTTTGAGGAGTGTGCAAACGTGTCTAAATGAAACCATGGCATAGATATGTTGGGTTGGTGGAAAGGTCACATCGGGTCCTTCCCCTTGTTTGTTAAACTCATCCGTAATATAGAGGATTTTCTGCAGTAGCAGTGCTGCATTTACATTGCTCTGGCACATCAGCGCACTGCAACATGTTCCATTTGTTTTCAGCGGGTTTGACACCAAGCATCTGAGTTTATCCTATTGCAGAAAAGTGGGTGGAGAAAGGGAGGAGCTTATGCTGTGCATGCATTCACACTCAAATTACTAAGATGAAGTTCTAGGGATTGTTATTTTGGGCCTTATTTTACAAAAGTCAGAGTCATATCACTACACGCATATTTGAAGGGGTTTTGTAAAGACGGGTCCAGTCTTCATGGCTGTATTCTATTTACGTCAGCTGATATCTGGTTTAAACATGCAAGCTTAGTGGTTTAGGTGACCATTTGTTGTCAAAGTTTCAGGTGGCATTTGGGAACAATGCAGTTAAGTGGGATTTTGAGAAAATTTAATGAAAAATGAAATGATGTTTAGTGATGAAGTGTGTTAGAAGAGAGAAGAACAGTAGTAGACAAGAGGTAGCGACAGTGTGTGGTTGTTCTCTTCCGCTTGCTGGTCAGATCTAGGTCAGTAGCACTGATGAGGGAGGCGAAGGGGACAGAGGAACCCTGGGTTTCTCATAATAGGCAAACTAGTGCTTGCTTTGTTTGAGCTTCTACAGACAATGGGCTGTTATAGTGAGTGACACACACACACATACACGCACACTCATAACCCAGGCAACTGTACAGACAATGAGAGATTCATGTGAGTGTGCAAAATTCCACTTAAATTAGTGTGGCCTTGCCAAGTTAAACTTCAGTTTTTTTTTGATGGGTACAGTTGATGACTGATAATGAATACACATGATGACTGATAGCTAAAGTTCTCCTAAATGTGGGAAATTCCCACAGCATAATGTTACTGGAGCATACCTGTTTTACCTCATTTTCATAATCACTTTTTGGCCAAGTACACTGGCATACACTGGGAATTTCTTGGTGGAATTGGTGCATACAATTGACAACACAGAATATTAAAAATATTAATAAATACAAATAAATGCAAATTCAAAGACAGATATACAGGCTTTTACAAATTATATGCATGCAAAATATGTAAAATAAATGTAGAAGACTGTAAAATCCAGTGGAATGTGTCTTAAACAGGTGCAAATGTGCAAGGGTACTGCACAATATACAGTTGTATGCAAAAGGTCTGGGCTCACCAGGCCAAATTATTTGTTGGTTTTGAAATGAAAAGAAGTAAATACAACCTCTACAGCAAACTATTTTGAAAATAACATTTTTCTACAAATGTTAACACATAGTTACTTTACATTTAAATAGTTTGAAAAAGAGAAAAGTAAGTAGGTAATAATTGTGGCATGTGCAAAAAAATTAATCATACTAAGTCAATACTTAGTAACACCCCCTTTGGCCAGTCTCACAGCTTACAAATGCTTTTTGTAGCCAGCTCAGAGTCTTTCTGTTCTTGTTTTAGGAGTTTTCACCCAGTTTTCTTGGCAGAACGCTTCTAGGTGTGCAAGATTCATGGGCTGTCTTGTGTGTACAGCATGTTTAAGATCTGCCGAGTTTAATGTCAATCCAAGAGACTGTGAGAGCCATTCCAAAAGCTTCAGCTTGCGTTTCTGTCATACGGGGGTTTTGCTCTGTCTTTCTGGCCAACATACAAGCACTTCTGTCTGAGAGTTTCTTTTTCTTCCATATCTTGACTTTTAACGACCATTTCTTAGAGAATTTATTACATGCTAAATTGTTATCAGCTGACAGTTATTAACCTGCCTAACAAGTCAATTAGGCAGTTAATTAAGGCCAAAAATAAATTTCATCCAGTATGAAGTAACTGTTGACTAGCATTTGCAGAATAACTTTTTAAATAGCTTGCTGCTGAGATTGTATGACTTCTTTTCACATCAACAAAGTTTATTTTGAAAGTCCACTGTAGATGCCTTGTGGAAGCCTAGCTTGTCTTTAACTAATATTCAACTTAATATCTATTAAATGCTTTTAAATATATAGTAGGTTTTAAATATAATAGATTTTGAATCTAAAGCTCAGCCTAACTTTAACTTCAACCCAGAACCAAATCCCTTGCCTAAACCGAACCTTAACCTTTATATTGAATGTAATTAACTGAGTTTCACCAGATAGTTTGTTAATAATTTTGTCGTCTGTAGATTACCTAAAAGGGACTGTTAAAATAAAAAGACAGAGTATCTTTTAATCATTTTTGTTGTGAATGTTTGTTTCCTGTGAGCATTGTTGGGGAAATCAGGGAATAGCTAGTTATCTGCATTAGTCTGACTTCATGTTAATATAAATTCTATCGAAGGTTTCAACACGTGCATGTATGAAACACACAAATATAGTTGAAATCTGTATAATAAAACTAGATTAACCTCCGTGATGGTTAAATAAGCACATATAAAACCTCTGACCTTTTTGTGAAAGTCATGTAATTTTGGCTACATGTGTGTTGCTGTACTGAAGTCTGCTGTGGTCATAGTGAGTATTTAATGTAAGTTGTTATGAGATCACAAATAGTGCCCACTTCTTGCCTGATCTTGCCCAAGCATTTGGCAGTTGAATAATGTTGTTTTTCTTGAGTAGGTAGTGAAGAATCGTGTGAGAGAGACCGACATGCACACACACCCCTTAAATGTTGTGCAACTAGACACCTTTTCAAGTCCAGCTTCTATAAACAGTCTTGGCATCAGTTTAGTGGTGCTAATGTTCGTCCCATATGGAGCAGTGCAGAAAGAGCTTCTGCTGTGATCAGTGGGTGAATGTCCTTTGTCATTGTGTTAATTGCATGAATTTACATGTCTTGCATTTGAGATATTAAATGTTCAGTAACTAGAAAACATCAACTGTTCATGGATGAAAATGATTGATGGACTTTGTCAGCCAGAAGAGTAATTAATTTGTCTCCTGGGGGCAGGAAATTATTGTTCACCTACTATTGTTTCCAATTTCTGAGCAGGCTGTCATTAAACAGGCTGATTTCTTCCCCAGGCTTTGCAGCTTCTCTGCTGTATGTCGGCATGTCTGATCCAGTTTCTGTGCCCCCTAATTCAATCAAAGTACTTTAATGTTCCAGTCTGATCTTTAGATAATGCAGCACAATTGAGGTTTTTGATAACTGTTTTATAGAATTTTGTTATTACTAGTCATTGAAGAACCATTTAAGGGTATAGGGTAATTTATTTTTAGTACATAGTGTGACATCTGGACTGATTGTTTTGTAAAACTGTAATAGCTTCCTGCTCACAGTTTACATGCTGTGTTCAGACAGAATGTGATGAACTCTGGCTCTGGCTCAAGTTTTTGAATTCCTGCAGACATTTAGACCGGTTTGTTAACTTCTGAAAATAGTTGTGGACAAGATCTTTTAACATCACCTCTGTGACAGTCATACCGCTCACAAAACAGAAAATTAAAATTGCACTTTGTGATTGATTCTGCTGTTTGCACAGCTGGTATGAAAGGTCACATTGATTAACAGAATGTACTGCTAGTGAGAGCATGATTAATTTTAGTCTAGATGGCTTAAATTACTCATTTTTTTAATTGTGTTTAATTATTTCATTTACACTTAGACACTCATTTCAATTAATTAGAACCTTCTTTTCAAGGACACATTCTTATTGATTTTTCGAAGATATTTCAACAGTATGACAGTGTTGTGCAACATGCTCTTTGACGAACTGATTACTTTTTAAATGCAGATGTTAATGCTAAAATTTAGCACTAACCCTTTAAGACCTACCTTGCCATATTTCCGTTTTGCACTTTCTTTTTTTTTAACAGAAGTATAAACTTTTACATTATCCTCTGATTCATCAAAACAAAACAATCGAACAGATTGTGCCAAGTGCATGGGGAAAGGTGTGCAGCTTTTCTGTAGATTTACACTGTAGATTTACTGCGGAAGTGAACGATCCACAGCGACAAACGTGGGCTTGTATTTTACTTCTGTTTCTCTAGTTTCAACGGGTTCTAGCTCACACTGCTGAGGAGCAGGGGCACCTTAAAGATGGCATGGTATTTTGGCTTGCTGGTGTGATGGCTGGTTCGAAAGGGAGAATGGGTGAGCTAAACAGCTGTGTAATATATAATGTTGTGTATGTATATATGTAAACTTCTGGGTGATTTAGATTCAGGGTGCCAAGATGTTATTATAAATTTATTGTCAGTGCATCAGTGTGTCCTACACTGATTTTTTATTTTTTTTTTCTTTGCCCGTGTGTTTGTTTGAAAACCATGAGTTACCAATTAGTGTTAGCTTAGTTGAATCTAAGCAACAACAAAAATCATTAGCACTTTAATGAGGTTTTCAGCTGACACTGCTGTACCTTGACTTACCCAGACTGGTTTTAATATTAGTTGTAACATTTCTAGCATAAATGTGGACATATAAAGTGCATAACAGACATTCAAGCAACATACTTTGCATGTTGCGGTTTTAAGTGAATTTGGCTCTTTGGGCAGATTATTTTAAGTACATGTGGACTGTCTGGACTGCAAAGTGAACGATTGATTCATTTTGAAACTTTAACAAGGTTCAACAAGTACGTCAAACTTATTTCTTTAAAAAAAAAAAGTAAAGAAGTTTTTGAGTGAGTTTTCCATTATATGAGTATATTTTATGATTATAATGCTGCCTTCATCGATGTCTAACCTGTGACTCTTCTTGAAAAATACGCAGATTTTTCAATGTTGTGCTTTCACTGTTTAGTAAGGATGCTGTTCTTCTTCAGCTTCATCAGCTCTTTTGCCTTTCATATCCTCATTCATATGAGAAGGTCAATGGTTTGTTGGTTATAGTTCACTATTCATTGTTTCATTACATATTCATTGTAACTTTGCTCCACCCTTATTTTTTTCCCCTTATTTTTTTTTCCACCCTCAGTCTCTCGTCTCATGTATCATTCCATTCTGGCCACAGAGCCTCAGTCCAGGAGGAGTCAGCTTACACAGCAAGGTCAGCTGCTCAGAAGAGAGGAGTGGGAGTATGAGTTACAGGGAAAGGCTCTTCTTCCCTTATTCCTTGCCTAATTGGCATATAGCATCAACATTTATATCACAGTATTTGTAACATTTTGACCAGGACTGCCTTTATCAATTATGATAAAAAAAAAATGTCTTGCTTACTTTGCTTATTAATCGACTTATCAGTGTTTATTAAAAAAAGGCCAAAAAATAGAAATTGACACAAATAATAGCATTCACAAAGACATTTGACAAGGAACCAAAAGTTATAAACAAAAGTTGTACCGAGGAAAAGTCAATGACTCATTAGAGCACATACTATGATAAACTAGTACTAGTACTCTGAACCACACTGTACTGCGCTTAACTGAGCTCTTGTGATCTGGTGATAGTCTAAAGCAGTACGCCATGAGAGTTCTTGCATTACTGTGGTTTCCCACAACAGGAAGCAGGATGAAATCACTGTAACACACAACCTTGAGTGGCTTACTGCTTTAATAAAATGATGAAAACTTGGTGCGTGTGTGTATATATACATATATAAAATAACAGAACACAACAATGTGCAAAAGCAGTGTCAGAAATTTGTCTGTTCAGGGTACATAATGTCTACAGAGAGGAGATTATGGTTAAGTTTGGTCTGACATCTTTGAAACGTTTTGTATTCATACTTCAAGTTTGTTAGGAAGCAATCCAAGACTAAACTCTTCAAGGGGTCTCGGTATTTAGTGCACACCAGAGTTCAGATGACAGCATTCTCACTAGTTTTAACCTGCCACCCCCTTAAAGACCTAATTAACCCTTTAAATTTCTAGGCTTAGTTATTCTCACATGATACGCATCACAATATTTTTTTTCTCCAGAAATTTGACAAATAAGAGAGGAAAAAACAATTGTAGTGCCGCATTAAAAAAAGTCTACGAATATATATAATTTTTTTTTTTTTTTTTTTTTTTTATAATTCAAAAAAATTCATTGTTTCACATACAGCATTGAACTAAATCCAGTGAAACAGACCCAATTATGCTTGGTTGGTAATGAAACAGGTTGTTGAGCGATACTTCACAATGACAAGTATTATCATATTGCCCACCCATAGTGAGCAATACATAAAAACACAGGCTTTATTTCATTGCAAAGTGTAGTTGGTGGTTTTTCATCATTTCGATATGTATAATATCACTAGGGAGAGAAATTTCAAACCTTCTACTTTGCAGCAAAGTATGTTTTGTCATTTGGTGCTGCACAGATTTGTGTTTAGTTGAAAAAGATTTATTTATTTTATTTTATTTTATTTTTTCATATTTGGAGAGTTTAAAACAGTTACCCTCGATATTCTGTCTTATTGTTGGTCAAAGTGGTGGTGTGAAACTGGGTCTACATAGCTCAGTGTGGACTGTGCTGTTGTGATATAGCTGCTCCCTCCTCCATGCCAACGGACTGTATAGAGTATAGAGCAGTCCCATACCAGCCCCAGCTCCACCATTGATAAAATAGCAACGCTGTCAATAAATAATGCCTTTTCTTCCACTATCGGGTTCGAACAATAAGTCTGTTCTTACCCAGAGAGTTTACTGTAACCTTTCTCACGGGCCACTGCAGAAAAGGGTTCATTGGTCTGGCCACTAATGTGTGCCAAATTTAAATAAGGCTGAATAGTAAAGCACATTCTCTCTCCCTCCCTCTCTGTCCGCTGGACATGATTTACAGTAGGCTCTCTTATCCTCCCGTTCTTTCAGTCCTCAGGAAGGTCCCGCGCATGCTCCTAAGCTGTTTTTCTTGTGTCTTCTGAGCTTTTAGCCTTTATTTTGCTGTCTTATTTTATCCTTGTTGTTATGATTGTACTGATTTCTTACGTAGTAGGCCTGATAAACTATTGCACGCTTGACCATAGTAGCATTTACTTTGCCTTTGAAAGGATGGAACATGTAGCATTTATTGGGATGCCTCTCTTAGTGCCTATTGGCTGATGGTGTTTTGATGCGCAGAAGGTATAAGAGCTACACTTTCAGCAACATATAGTAGTGATGTGAGTATTAGAAAGTATGCTGTGACATCTATTCTACGAATATTAGCCTACATTAGCTGACTGGAACAGTGAGCATGCTTTGCACTGGTGCCTGAAGTGTGCTCCAATTGCCCCACTAGCATTGATTGTTTTAAAGCTAAGAAGCTTAGTGTGTGGATTAGTGTGAAGGTAGTAGTGTGGTATGCCTTGGACTGGGCTAAAGGGGAGGGGCAATGCTAATTATATGGGGCTCTCACTATGTCTTCTCTTGTGAAACAGTATTTAGAATCTTTCAAAGGGCCATCGTTACTTAGATTTAACTTTTGTTAAAAGTTTCAAAACGTATCACGTTCATTCCCCCAGTCCATGGGCCCTGTATATTGAATGTAAGCTGTAAAACATTGTATTGAATTCATCATGGTTGTGATGTCACACCCATAAACACTTATATTTTACTGCCCATTTAACCTACAGCACTTTAGCCCTCACATTGATGATTCAGTGATAAGGACTGTTTTGCTACAGTCTGAGTCTCTGAGTTCTGAGTTATTGGAGCAGAGGATGATGGGAAAACGGTTAAAATTTATGCTGTTCCTGGCAGAAACAAATTTGTCATTACAGCTTTCCAGAGGATCCAGACATCCAGAAGGAGAGGCTGACGTTTGTTTCCAATGTTCCTGAGGATGTCTGTCTGAACTTAGTAGTTCGTTCCATGTATTTCAGTCTAGGCTGCTTTTTGAACAGTGCAGGGCAGCTAATCAGAACAGAGGTCAGTTACATACAGTGCTGTCTTAGACACCTAAGCAAATTAGTTAAAACCATTTTTCTCAGCAGTAAGTCTAATTCTGCCCATGCAAAACACTGTCCTTAGTATGTCAATACAAGTCAATAGAAACAATAGCAATAGAAATTTAGTACAAGCTGAAAAGAGTTTCTTGTTTTCAAAAAGTAGTTGAAATCCTGTAAACTAGTTTTCTCCTTGACGCTTCAGCCATCGCATGGATTCATTAACTTACATCACCAGCACACTTGAGTTAATATAATGAATTATTGCTTAGCCAAACCAAGTATTGGATGATGACTACAATTAATACTGGACTGACATGAGGAGAGGTTTGGAAATGGTTACAGAACTACATTGATATGTAAAATCACTACTTACTACATTAATGTTATTATATTATTAATAATAGTGGTATTAGTATGTTTCTGTTTACTGCCCAAATAAACAACTTTTTAGCATTTTCTCAGTTTCCAAACTTTTGCACAGTACTGTATTTCAGTAAGGAACAATGGCAATGACAGCCTGTTTAATTATAAGGCATACAAAAAGAGATTGATCATATAAAATTAATTATGACACAAAAGATGTAAAGCCATCGAGGTGAAAAAAACATTTACGACCCCTTTTAGTGGTGTTATTTTTTTTTCCTCATTTAAGATTCTGTTAAAATGGGATTCTCTTGCTGTGCTAGAAAAGTCATGGAGTTCTTCAGGCTTTCATAAAACATGCGATCACAGCAGTGCACTGTAGTTCTGTGTTCCTCACCACTTCCTTGTATCCTTGAGTATTACAGATGTGTCTAGCCAGTACTGATGCAAGTGTATTTGCGTGTTTTGATTCCTTGCCACAAGTCTGAGCAGCGTGTCGCTTGGAGAGTGCTCTGTGCAGACAGACAGATGAGGTAATGCAGAAATGGCACACTTGCTGAGGGCCACTTACTTTGACCTACTTGCACTTACTGTTTCTACCAGTCTTAACAGGTGCACTCTGAGACAGGCAGAACAAGAAAGCAGCTCAGTGATGTACTGTTTATGATGTAAATCTGAGGAGATTGTGGAGGTTAACATACAGGCCTGACCAATTTTGTGACTAATACTGAGCTAAAAAGTCTGATTAACAATAAAACCAGTAATACCAATGTAAGTTAACATGATCAAAAGTTAAAGACTCCAACAATTTCAGTTTAAACAGCTATGACTGTCAATTATGATTTCAGGTCTGAATTATAAGTTTTTCTAGAATTTTGACCAATACCAAAAAAAATCTGCAAGGCCTCAACTATTGAGCAGTATAATTGGCTAAACAAAATATTGTTTGGGCCTAGTTAAGACGTTATAAACACAGTGACTTTTAGTCATCAATGTTGTATAAAAAAAAGTGTACCACCAATTTTAATGGAAACAAGTAGAGATCTGAGCGCAAGTGATGAATCAGTTTATGTGTGAAATCAAGCACCAACCAGCCAGTATCTCATTTACGTCATGTTTTGGTTGGGAGCCAATAAAACAACAGCATTCAGCAGCACACGAGCCAATGGGCAGTGGTGGACGAAGTACACAAATCATGTACTTGAGTTAAAGTAGAGATACCCAAGGTAAAATATTGCTCCAGTAGAAGGAGAAGTCCTCCCTTTAGACCTCCACTTGAGTAAAAGTACAAAAGTGTTTGCCTTCAAATGTACTTAAGTATCAAAAGTAAAAGTACTAAAAGATTAATTATGACTCTAATGTCCTATTATCATTTTTATAAGAAGACTCTTGCTTCATTAACTCATTTTAGGTGAAAATATTCTAGAGTCACTCTTGGTAAACCAAACTTTTAATAGAATGTCATTAACTAGTCTGACACTGATGTCTATTAAAATTATCATAAGCACAAAACCCTGAAGGCAAACAATTTCCATTAGGTAGAACCGAGTGGCTGTGAAATAGCTTGTTGCCAACAAGCAAAGTTTCGGTTTAAGATTTATTTGCAACTTAGTTACAAGTTTAAGTTTAATAAAAACTTGCTGTAAACTCAGGTTCACAAATGAGTTTTACTTTACTATACTGCATCTGTAGGTCTCTGTTCATAAACATAAACTAGCCAAAACAAATTTACTATACAATGAAATGTTTGTATAAAGTCAGAAAAAAGACACACGCCAGTCACAACTGCATATGTGTGCATATTTCTGTATTGTGGTCTATTTACACAAAGTTAGGTTAGTTCCATCATTTATGTTGGAATAGACATTCCCAAAATGTTGCGCTGCTGCACTGACGTTGAACCATATGCTTGCACTGGGTCGGTATGTCCAACAGGTCAAAACAAGCTCAAAACTAAGTGTGCGCTGTACCCTGATTGGTGTGCTTGCTTCACGCTTCTTTTGTTTTGACATGTTACATGTTACATTTTTATACACACAGAAGCCAAAAGGAACTACATACATACATCATCTAAACCGCTTATCCTACTGGGTCGCGGTGGGGTGCTGGAGCCTGTCCTAGCTGTCATTGGGCGGAAGGCAGGATACACCCTGGACAGGTCGCCAGTCCATCGCAGGGCAGACAGACAGACATACACATTCACACACACACTCACACCAAGGGGCAATTTAGCACGTCCAATTGGCCTGACTGCATGTTTTTGGACTGTGGGAGGAAACCCACGCAGACACGGGGAGAACATGCAAACTCCACACAGAAATGACCCTGGTCGCCTGGCCGGGAATCGAACCCAGGCCCTTCTTGCTGTGAGGCGACAGCACTACCCACTGCGTGCATAATGCAGTGGAGTAAAAAGTAAGATATTTGACTTTGAAAAGTAGTGGAGTGAAAGTAAAAAGTCACCCAAAATGGAAATACTTCAATAAAGTAAAGATACACAGAAAAAAGTACTGAAGTACAGTACCGAATTACATTTACTTAGTCACTTCCCACCACTGCCAATGGGTGTACTTGTAGGCAGAGTTTAAGGTCAAGCAGTGAGACCAAACTTTATAGAG
>NW_023494790.1:15673057-15678057 GCF_904425465.1 Colossoma macropomum
CTTTCTCTCTCTCTCTCTCTCTCTCTCTCTCTCTCTCTCTCTCTCTTCTCTCTCTCTCTCTCTTTCTCTCCCTCCTGCATTTTACATCCTCTGGCTTCTGAGCTCTTGAAGTTGTACTGAGAGCAGATTCAGGTTGATCTGAGAGTTTGGGTATTGGTGTAGGTGGACCTGTATGTATAACATGTCTGTACGCTTCATTAACGTGAGTGCATATTGTCTCTGTCAGGTGTGTCCATGGCATAACGCCGGCTCTGCAACTTCCTTCTGGGGGAGTGGCCGTCCTACCTCACCCCACTGCCACATTGCTGGAGTGCCATAGCATCACTGTGGTTACTGCGTAATTCTCACAAGAAGCACCATTGTTACTGTAACCATGCCGGCCCTGTCTACGGGAACAGGCCCTGACACAGGTAACAGTTAAACTTCAGTTACTCTGCTTTAATGCTACTTAAATGCCAGTGCACACTGACACAAATATCCCAAAACTTTTGATTTTGTACCAGTGAGTGAGACTGTTGGCAATTCTGTAATGTTCCCAATTAACCCCATTCACAGCGTTCTGTTATGATGCCTGCTCCCCACCCAAGAATGTTCTGTCTCATTCACAGTATTCTAGAATGCCCCATTAACACTATTTACACTATTGTAGAATGTTGTTTCCCTTTCTTACTGCTCTACAATGTTCACATTATTCTAGAACATTATTTCCCATTCTCACTCTTTTAGAATGTTCCCCATTCCCTTTACTCTAGAATGTTGTTTGCCTTTCACACTGTTCTATAATGCCTCCCATTAACACTGTTCTAGACTGTTCACCCCTGTTCATATTATTCTAGAACATTTATTTTCCATTCTCACTTTTTTACAATGTTCCCCCCGTTTACACTATTCTACATTGTTTCCTATTCACACTGTTCTAAAATGCCCCATTAACACTGTTCTCTTGGAGCTTCAAATTCTCACATGCAAAACTGCAAATGCTAAAAGCTGAAGCTGAAAGTTGTGGAAAAGCAGAAAATAATTCACCTCTTGTAGAAGACGACCACATCTCATCTAACTTTAAACTGTCTGGGCTGTGATTTACACAGTGGCTAAAAGATTTCCCTTCATGTTCGAATCACCGAGACAATTTGCCACATAAAAATGATTGACCATAATGATTGACTGCAATTCTAATCAAGTGTTTTTTGTCCTTTTGTTCAGTGTCAGGTGGCTAAATTGTTTTAATAAAATAACCTCTTAATCTCCAGGCACAGCATGCTTAGCCCACTCATACAGAAGCAAGCATCAACTTTTTTATGCAAGTTTTATTGTATGAACGTTGTGCGTGTGCAAACTTCTCAGTCAGTTATTTTTGTTACACCCTGTTTACTTGTTGTTCCCCATTCACACTGTTGTGGAATGTATCCCATTCACACTTTTCTACAGTGCTGTTCCCTATTTACACAGTTCTAAAATGTTTATCCACATTCACACGGTTCTAGAATGTTCTGTCCTATTTATACTGGTTCATTGGTTTGTCTGTTCTAGACATGAGGTACTGTAAGTAAGTGACCTGTCAGTCTTTAGTGTAATAATAATAATAGCTACATTTAGATTTATGGCATTTGGCAAGTGCTCTTATCCAGAGCAATTTTCAGTTCTGATCATGTCACAGAAGTAGGTGAATATGGTGTTAATAATTATGCCTGTTGTTGGTATAGCGTGGTGGTCTTGCCTGGGCAGAAAACTGAACCCCAGCCTGCTGTGTGCTACAATATTCAATACAATATTTATATTTACCAGGTTTCCTGATAGTAAACCTTTGAATAATAACTATACTTTTACTATAACATACAGTTTTCCCCTCCTGGCCACTTTTTTATTGATATCATTTTCATACTGGGTCTGGCACTCCTTTGCTCTTTGATTGCATCAAATAATTGCAGATTTGTCAGCTGCACATTCATGCTGTGACTCTCCTGTTCTACCACATCCCAAAGGTGCACTTTTGGGTTCAGATCTGGTGACTGGGGAGGGCATTGAATTAGAGTTGTCTCATTGCCATGTTCATGGAACCCATTTGAGATTACCTGTACTTTTTGACAATCATTATTATGCTGGGAACCAGGAGCCCCGATGTGTGCCAAGAAAACATTCCCTATGCCATTACACCAGCTTGAATTGTTGACACAAGGCAGGCTGTGTCCGTTGATTCACGCTGTTTATACCAATTTCTGACCCTACCATCTGCATGTTATAGCAGAAATTGAGATGTATTTTCCAGTTTTCAGCTGTCCAGTTTCAGAGAGCCTGTGCCTACTGCAGCTTCAGGTTCCTGTTCTTGGCTGACAGAAGTGGATCCCAGTGTGTTTTTTTTGCTGTTGTAGCCCATCCACCACAGTGTTTAACATATAGAGATGTTTTTCTTACCATGTTGTTTAGAGTGGTTATTTGAGTTACTGTAGCCCAGAGCCATGTAGAGAGAGAGTAGCGTCAACGGAAGTTCAAAATGCTTGATGTCACATGATTCACGTACACTTCAGATAGTTCCAGAAAGTTCTTTGTGGGCAATTTAAACCCATAAAAACAGAGCGACAGAAATGCATCTTTTGGTACTTAGCAGTCAATAAATGCACTGATTTACAATATTTATATAGAAAACCAACGTGTATGTAGTTACAACAATATCATATATTTAAAAGTAAAAATCGCCACTATTTAAGGATTAAACAGCTATTGTTACTTACCTTGTTGACATGTTGGGTTAACGTCAACATGGTTTCAAAGTGTGTTGTTTATTGCTTTGAGTTTTTAATATTATAGATATTATGCTCTTAAACTTGTAGTTAAGATCAGTCATATCCTAATGTTTACTGATATACTTAGAGGGAGGGGAAGGGAAAGAATGTTTCAAAATTTGAAATCAGATTAATTTTCTAACATAAATACATCCTTAATTAATGGTTGTTTCAGTAATCCCAAGGCATAGATAATCTTAATGACTTGATGACTACTGTAAACTCTATGACTTTCCGAAAGGACAGAAGGAGAAGGAGCCAAATAAATTTGTTTGGCTTGCATATGCAAAAATCTGCTATTTAAAAGGGTACATTGAAAACGCATCACATCCTGACAGAACAGGACATAATAAACACATCTATTTATATTTGTTTGTACACATATAAACATATTTTATGTATCTTGCCTTTTTACTATGCACATATTTACTGCAATGGATTCATTAAATAAAGCTATAACGAACTCAAACATGAATAGCCTGGCAGGCAGTTTGTCTGTGCCCTTTTCTCCATGTTGTCCTTGCATATAGTCCCCAGCATGGTTTGCTCTGCTGCATGGAGATGCTTCAGTCGCTCGGAGAAAGGAGTGAAAATGTTTGGTTTCTCCACTGACACAGAGAGAAGAAAAAACTGCTGGCTCAAGTGAGCAGGAGCAATTACTAAATTACATACCGTCACTAAAGATTACAACAACAATGTGACACTGCATACTTTTCACAAACAAAAGCCACCACTGGGAAGCTTAATGTTTTGTTCATTAAAAATAAGGAACAGGTAAAGAATTGCAAAATTCAGCAGGGAGCTGAGAATCAGGGTGCAGGGTGGGGGTGCTGTCTTATTGTAGGGAGTCTTTAGGCTGAGTTGAATCCCCCTGTGGTTCTTGCCATTAATCCAAAATCAGCTAAACTGCAACATAATGTACAGATAATAGTCAACAGAATCACAAAGGCTGCAAACACTCAATCCACGAGTCTTATATTTGTTTACTCTTTAAAGTTGCCAATATGCACTATAAATCTTATCAGTAGTGACGTATCATGAAAATAGCTCTTTCTTTTTATTGTGTAACTTACATTAGCTCGTACTCCAAAATGGATAGCGATATTCTCATTTTATCTCCTCCACCTCCACTCTACAAGCTCATGCCCCAATGTTATATTTAACAAATATTTAACTCCTACCCACCTCGTGAAAAATCACGTTTAGAAGCCTTTTCGAAGATTCAACAACGGTGGATGAAACGACATTAAGAGCAGGGATTTTGCCATTACTAGGCTGTTTATGGTTCACATTATGGGTTCCTAACTTTACTCAGTACCCTAGCCTAATCTGTTATCTGTTAATGTTCCTTAAATCTACTAATTTAGTCGGGGATAATCCACTGACATACTTTAATATACATGTTAATTTAATTCAGATGTGCTTATTATATACAAACTGATTCATTAATAGTTTTACCCTTTAAAAGTGAATCACAACTGGTCTATTCTGCTGCAACTTGGCTGCGCTGCTAGTATTTGCTGCTAACTTCCGGGAACGATCGAGAGGCTCCACAATCCGCCATTGCTGAAAAAAAACAGTCCATTGGAGTGAATGGAGTTGACGCAACTCTCTCTCTACATGGCTCTGCTGTAGCCTTCCTGTCAGCTTGAAGTTTGGCCATTTTCTTCCAACCTCTCTTATCGACAACACGTTTCCATCCACAGACCTACTGCCTGCTGTGTGGTTCTTGTTTTACACACCATTCTTTAGAGCAGTGGTCACCAACCCTGGTTCTGCAGGACTAACTTCCTGCAGAGTCTAGTTCCAACCACAATCTGCTACACATGCTCCAAGTAATTAACTTTGTAAGTTCTTGATTGGTTGGATCAGATGCATTAGTGTTAGGTAAGGAAGAGGCAGCATGTTAGATGCAGATTGGAACTAAACTCTTCAGAAATGTAGATCTCCAGGTGGAAGGTTTGTTACCACTGCTTTAGAGACTGGTGTGTGTGTGTGTGTGTGAGCAGTTTCTGAGATACTCAAACCATTCTGAGTGCCACCAGCAGCCATGCCAGGGCTGAAGTTGCTTATTTGTTGTTGACGTTGTTGTTGACGTTGTTGTTGACGTTGTTGACGTTGTTGTTGTTGACGTTGTTGTTGTTGACGTTGTTGACGTTGTTGACATTGTTTTGAATGCTGATCATTTTTGCTCAGTTCTTATTTAAAGTAATAAATCTA